>NW_027366535.1:0-70424 GCF_046119375.1 Phyllobates terribilis
AGCTCATTCAGTCAGTAGCTTCACAAACATTTCTGGTATATGAAAAACATGTTTTTCAATGGCAAAAATGAATATTGTAATGCCAGTATCATTGCAAGGTGCAATTCTGAATTTTAGCTTTTCCTGTTAATCCTAGCATGATAAAGAAGTTCAAAGAGGGACAGCTCCTTCATTCAGTCAGTAGCTTCAAACATTTCTGACGTTTTCAATTCTGAAATTTTTTGCTTTTTCCTGTTAATCCTAGCATGATAAAGAAGATTCAAAGAGAGTGAGATGCCAGCTCCTTTCATTCAGTCAGTAGCTTCAAACATTTCTGGTATATGAAAAACATGTTTTTCAATGGCAAAAATCAATGAATATTGTAAATGAACAAACAGTAATATCTCCACATTGCACGGTGCAATTCTGAAATTTTTTGCTTTTTCCTGTTAATCCTAGCATGATAAAGAAGATTCAAAGAGAGTGAGATGCCAGCTCCTTTCATTCAGTCAGTAGCTTCAAACATTTCTGGACGTTTTTCAATGGCAAAAATCAATGAATATTGTAAATGCACAAACAGTAATATCTCCACATTGCAAGGTGCAATTCTGAAATTTTTAGCTTTTTCCTGTTAATCCTAGCATGATAAAGAAGATTCAAAGAGAGTGAGATGCCAGCTCCTTTCATTCAGTCAGTAGCTTCAAACATTTCTGGTATATGAAAAACATGTTTTTCAATGGCAAAAATCAATGAATATTGTAAATGCACAAACAGTAATATCTCCACATTGCAAGGTGCAATTCTGAAATTTTTAGCTTTTTCCTGCTAATCCTAGCATGATAAAGAAGATTCAAAGAGAGTGAGATGCCAGCTCCTTTCATTCAGTCAGTAGCTTCAAACATTTCTGGTATATGAAAAACATGTTTTTCAATGGCAAAAATCAATGAATATTGTAAATGCACAAACAGTAATATCTCCACATTGCACGGTGCAATTCTGAAATTTTTTGCTTTTTCCTGCTAATCCTAGCATGATAAAGAAGATTCAAAGAGAGTGAGATGCCAGCTCCTTTCATTCAGTCAGTAGCTTCAAACATTTCTGGTATATGAAAAACATGTTTTTCAATGGCAAAAATCAATGAATATTGTAAATGCACAAACAGTAATATCTCCACATTGCAAGGTGCAATTCTGAAATTTTTAGCTTTTTCCTGCTAATCCTAGCATGATAAAGAAGATTCAAAGAGAGTGAGATGCCAGCTCCTTTCATTCAGTCAGTAGCTTCAAACATTTCTGGTATATGAAAAACATGTTTTTCAATGGCAAAAATCAATGAATATTGTAAATGCACAAACAGTAATATCTCCACATTGCAAGGTGCAATTCTGAAATTTTTAGCTTTTTCCTGCTAATCCTAGCATGATAAAGAAGATTCAAAGAGAGTGAGATGCCAGCTCCTTTCATTCAGTCAGTAGCTTCAAACATTTCTGGTATATGAAAAACATGTTTTTCAATGGCAAAAATCAATGAATATTGTAAATGCACAAACAGTAATATCTCCACATTGCAAGGTGCAATTCTGAAATTTTTAGCTTTTTCCTGTTAATCCTAGCATGATAAAGAAGATTCAAAGAGAGTGAGATGCCAGCTCCTTTCATTCAGTCAGTAGCTTCAAACATTTCTGGTATATGAAAAACATGTTTTTCAATGGCAAAAATCAATGAATATTGTAAATGCACAAACAGTAATATCTCCACATTGCAAGGTGCAATTCTGAAATTTTTAGCTTTTTCCTGCTAATCCTAGCATGATAAAGAAGATTCAAAGAGAGTGAGATGCCAGCTCCTTTCATTCAGTCAGTAGCTTCAAACATTTCTGGTATATGAAAAACATGTTTTTCAATGGCAAAAATCAATGAATATTGTAAATGCACAAACAGTAATATCTCCACATTGCACGGTGCAATTCTGAAATTTTTTGCTTTTTCCTGCTAATCCTAGCATGATAAAGAAGATTCAAAGAGAGTGAGATGCCAGCTCCTTTCATTCAGTCAGTAGCTTCAAACATTTCTGGAGACGTTTTTCAATGGCAAAAATCAATGAATATTGTAAATGCACAAACAGTAATATCTCCACATTGCAAGGTGCAATTCTGAAATTTTTAGCTTTTTCCTGTTAATCCTAGCATGATAAAGAAGATTCAAAGAGAGTGAGATGCCAGCTCCTTTCATTCAGTCAGTAGCTTCAAACATTTCTGGTATATGAAAAACATGTTTTTCAATGGCAAAAATCAATGAATATTGTAAATGCACAAACAGTAATATCTCCACATTGCAAGGTGCAATTCTGAAATTTTTAGCTTTTTCCTGCTAATCCTAGCATGATAAAGAAGATTCAAAGAGAGTGAGATGCCAGCTCCTTTCATTCAGTCAGTAGCTTCAAACATTTCTGGTATATGAAAAACATGTTTTTCAATGGCAAAAATCAATGAATATTGTAAATGCACAAACAGTAATATCTCCACATTGCACGGTGCAATTCTGAAATTTTTTGCTTTTTCCTGCTAATCCTAGCATGATAAAGAAGATTCAAAGAGAGTGAGATGCCAGCTCCTTTCATTCAGTCAGTAGCTTCAAACATTTCTGGTATATGAAAAACATGTTTTTCAATGGCAAAAATCAATGAATATTGTAAATGCACAAACAGTAATATCTCCACATTGCAAGGTGCAATTCTGAAATTTTTAGCTTTTTCCTGCTAATCCTAGCATGATAAAGAAGATTCAAAGAGAGTGAGATGCCAGCTCCTTTCATTCAGTCAGTAGCTTCAAACATTTCTGGTATATGAAAAACATGTTTTTCAATGGCAAAAATCAATGAATATTGTAAATGCACAAACAGTAATATCTCCACATTGCAAGGTGCAATTCTGAAATTTTTAGCTTTTTCCTGCTAATCCTAGCATGATAAAGAAGATTCAAAGAGAGTGAGATGCCAGCTCCTTTCATTCAGTCAGTAGCTTCAAACATTTCTGGTATATGAAAAACATGTTTTTCAATGGCAAAAATCAATGAATATTGTAAATGCACAAACAGTAATATCTCCACATTGCAAGGTGCAATTCTGAAATTTTTAGCTTTTTCCTGTTAATCCTAGCATGATAAAGAAGATTCAAAGAGAGTGAGATGCCAGCTCCTTTCATTCAGTCAGTAGCTTCAAACATTTCTGGTATATGAAAAACATGTTTTTCAATGGCAAAAATCAATGAATATTGTAAATGCACAAACAGTAATATCTCCACATTGCAAGGTGCAATTCTGAAATTTTTAGCTTTTTCCTGCTAATCCTAGCATGATAAAGAAGATTCAAAGAGAGTGAGATGCCAGCTCCTTTCATTCAGTCAGTAGCTTCAAACATTTCTGGTATATGAAAAACATGTTTTTCAATGGCAAAAATCAATGAATATTGTAAATGCACAAACAGTAATATCTCCACATTGCACGGTGCAATTCTGAAATTTTTTGCTTTTTCCTGCTAATCCTAGCATGATAAAGAAGATTCAAAGAGAGTGAGATGCCAGCTCCTTTCATTCAGTCAGTAGCTTCAAACATTTCTGGACGTTTTTCAATGGCAAAAATCAATGAATATTGTAAATGCACAAACAGTAATATCTCCACATTGCAAGGTGCAATTCTGAAATTTTTTGCTTTTTCCTGCTAATCCTAGCATGATAAAGAAGATTCAAAGAGAGTGAGATGCCAGCTCCTTTCATTCAGTCAGTAGCTTCAAACATTTCTGGTATATGAAAAACATGTTTTTCAATGGCAAAAATCAATGAATATTGTAAATGCACAAACAGTAATATCTCCACATTGCACGGTGCAACTCTGAAATTTTTAGCTTTTTCCTGTTAATCCTAGCATGATAAAGAAGATTCAAAGAGAGTGAGATGCCAGCTCCTTTCATTCAGTCAGTAGCTTCAAACATTTCTGGTATATGAAAAACATGTTTTTCAATGGCAAAAATCAATGAATATTGTAAATGCACAAACAGTAATATCTCCACATTGCACGGTGCAATTCTGAAATTTTTAGCTTTTTCCTGTTAATCCTAGCATGATAAAGAAGATTCAAAGAGAGTGAGATGCCAGCTCCTTTCATTCAGTCAGTAGCTTCAAACATTTCTGGACGTTTTTCAATGGCAAAAATCAATGAATATTGTAAATGCACAAACAGTAATATCTCCACATTGCACGGTGCAATTCTGAAATTTTTAGCTTTTTCCTGTTAATCCTAGCATGATAAAGAAGATTCAAAGAGAGTGAGATGCCAGCTCCTTTCATTCAGTCAGTAGCTTCAAACATTTCTGGTATATGAAAAACATGTTTTTCAATGGCAAAAATCAATGAATATTGTAAATGCACAAACAGTAATATCTCCACATTGCAAGGTGCAATTCTGAAATTTTTTGCTTTTTCCTGTTAATCCTAGCATGGTAAAGAAGATTCAAAGAGAGTGAGATGCCAGCTCCTTTCATTCAGTCAGTAGCTTCAAACATTTCTGGTATATGAAAAACATGTTTTTCAATGGCAAAAATCAATGAATATTGTAAATGCACAAACAGTAATATCTCTACATTGCAAGGTGCAATTCTGAAATTTTTAGCTTTTTCCTGTTAATCCTAGCATGATAAAGAAGATTCAAAGAGAGTGAGATGCCAGCTCCTTTCATTCAGTCAGTAGCTTCAAACATTTCTGGACGTTTTTCAATGGCAAAAATCAATGAATATTGTAAATGCACAAACAGTAATATCTCCACATTGCACGGTGCAATTCTGAAATTTTTAGCTTTTTCCTGTTAATCCTAGCATGATAAAGAAGATTCAAAGAGAGTGAGATGCCAGCTCCTTTCATTCAGTCAGTAGCTTCAAACATTTCTGGTATATGAAAAACATGTTTTTCAATGGCAAAAATCAATGAATATTGTAAATGCACAAACAGTAATATCTCCACATTGCAAGGTGCAATTCTGAAATTTTTTGCTTTTTCCTGTTAATCCTAGCATGATAAAGAAGATTCAAAGAGAGTGAGATGCCAGCTCCTTTCATTCAGTCAGTAGCTTCAAACATTTCTGGTATATGAAAAACATGTTTTTCAATGGCAAAAATCAATGAATATTGTAAATGAACAAACAGTAATATCTCCACATTGCACGGTGCAATTCTGAAATTTTTTGCTTTTTCCTGTTAATCCTAGCATGATAAAGAAGATTCAAAGAGAGTGAGATGCCAGCTCCTTTCATTCAGTCAGTAGCTTCAAACATTTCTGGACGTTTTTCAATGGCAAAAATCAATGAATATTGTAAATGCACAAACAGTAATATCTCCACATTGCAAGGTGCAATTCTGAAATTTTTAGCTTTTTCCTGTTAATCCTAGCATGATAAAGAAGATTCAAAGAGAGTGAGATGCCAGCTCCTTTCATTCAGTCAGTAGCTTCAAACATTTCTGGTATATGAAAAACATGTTTTTCAATGGCAAAAATCAATGAATATTGTAAATGCACAAACAGTAATATCTCCACATTGCAAGGTGCAATTCTGAAATTTTTAGCTTTTTCCTGCTAATCCTAGCATGATAAAGAAGATTCAAAGAGAGTGAGATGCCAGCTCCTTTCATTCAGTCAGTAGCTTCAAACATTTCTGGTATATGAAAAACATGTTTTTCAATGGCAAAAATCAATGAATATTGTAAATGCACAAACAGTAATATCTCCACATTGCACGGTGCAATTCTGAAATTTTTTGCTTTTTCCTGTTAATCCTAGCATGATAAAGAAGATTCAAAGAGAGTGAGATGCCAGCTCCTTTCATTCAGTCAGTAGCTTCAAACATTTCTGGTATATGAAAAACATGTTTTTCAATGGCAAAAATCAATGAATATTGTAAATGCACAAACAGTAATATCTCCACATTGCACGGTGCAATTCTGAAATTTTTTGCTTTTTCCTGTTAATCCTAGCATGATAAAGAAGATTCAAAGAGAGTGAGATGCCAGCTCCTTTCATTCAGTCAGTAGCTTCAAACATTTCTGGACGTTTTTCAATGGCAAAAATCAATGAATATTGTAAATGCACAAACAGTAATATCTCCACATTGCAAGGTGCAATTCTGAAATTTTTTGCTTTTTCCTGCTAATCCTAGCATGATAAAGAAGATTCAAAGAGAGTGAGATGCCAGCTCCTTTCATTCAGTCAGTAGCTTCAAACATTTCTGGTATATGAAAAACATGTTTTTCAATGGCAAAAATCAATGAATATTGTAAATGCACAAACAGTAATATCTCCACATTGCACGGTGCAATTCTGAAATTTTTTGCTTTTTCCTGTTAATCCTAGCATGATAAAGAAGATTCAAAGAGAGTGAGATGCCAGCTCCTTTCATTCAGTCAGTAGCTTCAAACATTTCTGGTATATGAAAAACATGTTTTTCAATGGCAAAAATCAATGAATATTGTAAATGCACAAACAGTAATATCTCCACATTGCAAGGTGCAATTCTGAAATTTTTAGCTTTTTCCTGCTAATCCTAGCATGATAAAGAAGATTCAAAGAGAGTGAGATGCCAGCTCCTTTCATTCAGTCAGTAGCTTCAAACATTTCTGGTATATGAAAAACATGTTTTTCAATGGCAAAAATCAATGAATATTGTAAATGCACAAACAGTAATATCTCCACATTGCACGGTGCAATTCTGAAATTTTTTGCTTTTTCCTGCTAATCCTAGCATGATAAAGAAGATTCAAAGAGAGTGAGATGCCAGCTCCTTTCATTCAGTCAGTAGCTTCAAACATTTCTGGTATATGAAAAACATGTTTTTCAATGGCAAAAATCAATGAATATTGTAAATGCACAAACAGTAATATCTCCACATTGCAAGGTGCAATTCTGAAATTTTTAGCTTTTTCCTGCTAATCCTAGCATGATAAAGAAGATTCAAAGAGAGTGAGATGCCAGCTCCTTTCATTCAGTCAGTAGCTTCAAACATTTCTGGTATATGAAAAACATGTTTTTCAATGGCAAAAATCAATGAATATTGTAAATGCACAAACAGTAATATCTCCACATTGCAAGGTGCAATTCTGAAATTTTTAGCTTTTTCCTGCTAATCCTAGCATGATAAAGAAGATTCAAAGAGAGTGAGATGCCAGCTCCTTTCATTCAGTCAGTAGCTTCAAACATTTCTGGTATATGAAAAACATGTTTTTCAATGGCAAAAATCAATGAATATTGTAAATGCACAAACAGTAATATCTCCACATTGCAAGGTGCAATTCTGAAATTTTTAGCTTTTTCCTGTTAATCCTAGCATGATAAAGAAGATTCAAAGAGAGTGAGATGCCAGCTCCTTTCATTCAGTCAGTAGCTTCAAACATTTCTGGTATATGAAAAACATGTTTTTCAATGGCAAAAATCAATGAATATTGTAAATGCACAAACAGTAATATCTCCACATTGCAAGGTGCAATTCTGAAATTTTTAGCTTTTTCCTGCTAATCCTAGCATGATAAAGAAGATTCAAAGAGAGTGAGATGCCAGCTCCTTTCATTCAGTCAGTAGCTTCAAACATTTCTGGTATATGAAAAACATGTTTTTCAATGGCAAAAATCAATGAATATTGTAAATGCACAAACAGTAATATCTCCACATTGCACGGTGCAATTCTGAAATTTTTTGCTTTTTCCTGCTAATCCTAGCATGATAAAGAAGATTCAAAGAGAGTGAGATGCCAGCTCCTTTCATTCAGTCAGTAGCTTCAAACATTTCTGGACGTTTTTCAATGGCAAAAATCAATGAATATTGTAAATGCACAAACAGTAATATCTCCACATTGCAAGGTGCAATTCTGAAATTTTTTGCTTTTTCCTGCTAATCCTAGCATGATAAAGAAGATTCAAAGAGAGTGAGATGCCAGCTCCTTTCATTCAGTCAGTAGCTTCAAACATTTCTGGTATATGAAAAACATGTTTTTCAATGGCAAAAATCAATGAATATTGTAAATGCACAAACAGTAATATCTCCACATTGCACGGTGCAATTCTGAAATTTTTAGCTTTTTCCTGTTAATCCTAGCATGATAAAGAAGATTCAAAGAGAGTGAGATGCCAGCTCCTTTCATTCAGTCAGTAGCTTCAAACATTTCTGGTATATGAAAAACATGTTTTTCAATGGCAAAAATCAATGAATATTGTAAATGCACAAACAGTAATATCTCCACATTGCACGGTGCAATTCTGAAATTTTTAGCTTTTTCCTGTTAATCCTAGCATGATAAAGAAGATTCAAAGAGAGTGAGATGCCAGCTCCTTTCATTCAGTCAGTAGCTTCAAACATTTCTGGACGTTTTTCAATGGCAAAAATCAATGAATATTGTAAATGCACAAACAGTAATATCTCCACATTGCACGGTGCAATTCTGAAATTTTTAGCTTTTTCCTGTTAATCCTAGCATGATAAAGAAGATTCAAAGAGAGTGAGATGCCAGCTCCTTTCATTCAGTCAGTAGCTTCAAACATTTCTGGTATATGAAAAACATGTTTTTCAATGGCAAAAATCAATGAATATTGTAAATGCACAAACAGTAATATCTCCACATTGCAAGGTGCAATTCTGAAATTTTTTGCTTTTTCCTGTTAATCCTAGCATGATAAAGAAGATTCAAAGAGAGTGAGATGCCAGCTCCTTTCATTCAGTCAGTAGCTTCAAACATTTCTGGTATATGAAAAACATGTTTTTCAATGGCAAAAATCAATGAATATTGTAAATGCACAAACAGTAATATCTCCACATTGCAAGGTGCAATTCTGAAATTTTTAGCTTTTTCCTGTTAATCCTAGCATGATAAAGAAGATTCAAAGAGAGTGAGATGCCAGCTCCTTTCATTCAGTCAGTAGCTTCAAACATTTCTGGACGTTTTTCAATGGCAAAAATCAATGAATATTGTAAATGCACAAACAGTAATATCTCCACATTGCACGGTGCAATTCTGAAATTTTTAGCTTTTTCCTGTTAATCCTAGCATGATAAAGAAGATTCAAAGAGAGTGAGATGCCAGCTCCTTTCATTCAGTCAGTAGCTTCAAACATTTCTGGTATATGAAAAACATGTTTTTCAATGGCAAAAATCAATGAATATTGTAAATGCACAAACAGTAATATCTCCACATTGCAAGGTGCAATTCTGAAATTTTTTGCTTTTTCCTGTTAATCCTAGCATGATAAAGAAGATTCAAAGAGAGTGAGATGCCAGCTCCTTTCATTCAGTCAGTAGCTTCAAACATTTCTGGTATATGAAAAACATGTTTTTCAATGGCAAAAATCAATGAATATTGTAAATGAACAAACAGTAATATCTCCACATTGCACGGTGCAATTCTGAAATTTTTTGCTTTTTCCTGTTAATCCTAGCATGATAAAGAAGATTCAAAGAGAGTGAGATGCCAGCTCCTTTCATTCAGTCAGTAGCTTCAAACATTTCTGGACGTTTTTCAATGGCAAAAATCAATGAATATTGTAAATGCACAAACAGTAATATCTCCACATTGCAAGGTGCAATTCTGAAATTTTTAGCTTTTTCCTGTTAATCCTAGCATGATAAAGAAGATTCAAAGAGAGTGAGATGCCAGCTCCTTTCATTCAGTCAGTAGCTTCAAACATTTCTGGTATATGAAAAACATGTTTTTCAAAGGCAAAAATCAATGAATATTGTAAATGCACAAACAGTAATATCTCCACATTGCAAGGTGCAATTCTGAAATTTTTAGCTTTTTCCTGCTAATCCTAGCATGATAAAGAAGATTCAAAGAGAGTGAGATGCCAGCTCCTTTCATTCAGTCAGTAGCTTCAAACATTTCTGGTATATGAAAAACATGTTTTTCAATGGCAAAAATCAATGAATATTGTAAATGCACAAACAGTAATATCTCCACATTGCAAGGTGCAATTCTGAAATTTTTTGCTTTTTCCTGCTAATCCTAGCATGATAAAGAAGATTCAAAGAGAGTGAGATGCCAGCTCCTTTCATTCAGTCAGTAGCTTCAAACATTTCTGGTATATGAAAAACATGTTTTTCAATGGCAAAAATCAATGAATATTGTAAATGCACAAACAGTAATATCTCCACATTGCACGGTGCAATTCTGAAATTTTTAGCTTTTTCCTGTTAATCCTAGCATGATAAAGAAGATTCAAAGAGAGTGAGATGCCAGCTCCTTTCATTCAGTCAGTAGCTTCAAACATTTCTGGTATATGAAAAACATGTTTTTCAATGGCAAAAATCAATGAATATTGTAAATGCACAAACAGTAATATCTCCACATTGCACGGTGCAATTCTGAAATTTTTAGCTTTTTCCTGTTAATCCTAGCATGATAAAGAAGATTCAAAGAGAGTGAGATGCCAGCTCCTTTCATTCAGTCAGTAGCTTCAAACATTTCTGGACGTTTTTCAATGGCAAAAATCAATGAATATTGTAAATGCACAAAGAGTAATATCTCCACATTGCACGGTGCAATTCTGAAATTTTTAGCTTTTTCCTGTTAATCCTAGCATGATAAAGAAGATTCAAAGAGAGTGAGATGCCAGCTCCTTTCATTCAGTCAGTAGCTTCAAACATTTCTGGTATATGAAAAACATGTTTTTCAATGGCAAAAATCAATGAATATTGTAAATGCACAAACAGTAATATCTCCACATTGCAAGGTGCAATTCTGAAATTTTTTGCTTTTTCCTGTTAATCCTAGCATGATAAAGAAGATTCAAAGAGAGTGAGATGCCAGCTCCTTTCATTCAGTCAGTAGCTTCAAACATTTCTGGTATATGAAAAACATGTTTTTCAATGGCAAAAATCAATGAATATTGTAAATGCACAAACAGTAATATCTCCACATTGCAAGGTGCAATTCTGAAATTTTTAGCTTTTTCCTGTTAATCCTAGCATGATAAAGAAGATTCAAAGAGAGTGAGATGCCAGCTCCTTTCATTCAGTCAGTAGCTTCAAACATTTCTGGACGTTTTTCAATGGCAAAAATCAATGAATATTGTAAATGCACAAACAGTAATATCTCCACATTGCACGGTGCAATTCTGAAATTTTTAGCTTTTTCCTGTTAATCCTAGCATGATAAAGAAGATTCAAAGAGAGTGAGATGCCAGCTCCTTTCATTCAGTCAGTAGCTTCAAACATTTCTGGTATATGAAAAACATGTTTTTCAATGGCAAAAATCAATGAATATTGTAAATGCACAAACAGTAATATCTCCACATTGCAAGGTGCAATTCTGAAATTTTTTGCTTTTTCCTGTTAATCCTAGCATGATAAAGAAGATTCAAAGAGAGTGAGATGCCAGCTCCTTTCATTCAGTCAGTAGCTTCAAACATTTCTGGTATATGAAAAACATGTTTTTCAATGGCAAAAATCAATGAATATTGTAAATGCACAAACAGTAATATCTCCACATTGCACGGTGCAATTCTGAAATTTTTTGCTTTTTCCTGTTAATCCTAGCATGATAAAGAAGATTCAAAGAGAGTGAGATGCCAGCTCCTTTCATTCAGTCAGTAGCTTCAAACATTTCTGGACGTTTTTCAATGGCAAAAATCAATGAATATTGTAAATGCACAAACAGTAATATCTCCACATTGCAAGGTGCAATTCTGAAATTTTTAGCTTTTTCCTGTTAATCCTAGCATGATAAAGAAGATTCAAAGAGAGTGAGATGCCAGCTCCTTTCATTCAGTCAGTAGCTTCAAACATTTCTGGTATATGAAAAACATGTTTTTCAATGGCAAAAATCAATGAATATTGTAAATGCACAAACAGTAATATCTCCACATTGCAAGGTGCAATTCTGAAATTTTTAGCTTTTTCCTGCTAATCCTAGCATGATAAAGAAGATTCAAAGAGAGTGAGATGCCAGCTCCTTTCATTCAGTCAGTAGCTTCAAACATTTCTGGTATATGAAAAACATGTTTTTCAATGGCAAAAATCAATGAATATTGTAAATGCACAAACAGTAATATCTCCACATTGCAAGGTGCAATTCTGAAATTTTTAGCTTTTTCCTGTTAATCCTAGCATGATAAAGAAGATTCAAAGAGAGTGAGATGCCAGCTCCTTTCATTCAGTCAGTAGCTTCAAACATTTCTGGTATATGAAAAACATGTTTTTCAATGGCAAAAATCAATGAATATTGTAAATGCACAAACAGTAATATCTCCACATTGCAAGGTGCAATTCTGAAATTTTTAGCTTTTTCCTGTTAATCCTAGCATGATAAAGAAGATTCAAAGAGAGTGAGATGCCAGCTCCTTTCATTCAGTCAGTAGCTTCAAACATTTCTGGTATATGAAAAACATGTTTTTCAATGGCAAAAATCAATGAATATTGTAAATGCACAAACAGTAATATCTCCACATTGCAAGGTGCAATTCTGAAATTTTTAGCTTTTTCCTGTTAATCCTAGCATGATAAAGAAGATTCAAAGAGAGTGAGATGCCAGCTCCTTTCATTCAGTCAGTAGCTTCAAACATTTCTGGACGTTTTTCAATGGCAAAAATCAATGAATATTGTAAATGCACAAACAGTAATATCTCCACATTGCACGGTGCAATTCTGAAATTTTTAGCTTTTTCCTGTTAATCCTAGCATGATAAAGAAGATTCAAAGAGAGTGAGATGCCAGCTCCTTTCATTCAGTCAGTAGCTTCAAACATTTCTGGTATATGAAAAACATGTTTTTCAATGGCAAAAATCAATGAATATTGTAAATGCACAAACAGTAATATCTCCACATTGCAAGGTGCAATTCTGAAATTTTTTGCTTTTTCCTGTTAATCCTAGCATGATAAAGAAGATTCAAAGAGAGTGAGATGCCAGCTCCTTTCATTCAGTCAGTAGCTTCAAACATTTCTGGTATATGAAAAACATGTTTTTCAATGGCAAAAATCAATGAATATTGTAAATGCACAAACAGTAATATCTCCACATTGCACGGTGCAATTCTGAAATTTTTTGCTTTTTCCTGTTAATCCTAGCATGATAAAGAAGATTCAAAGAGAGTGAGATGCCAGCTCCTTTCATTCAGTCAGTAGCTTCAAACATTTCTGGACGTTTTTCAATGGCAAAAATAAATGAATATTGTAAATGCACAAACAGTAATATCTCCACATTGCACGGTGCAATTCTGAAATTTTTAGCTTTTTCCTGCTAATCCTAGCATGATAAAGAAGATTCAAAGAGAGTGAGATGCCAGCTCCTTTCATTCAGTCAGTAGCTTCAAACATTTCTGGTATATGAAAAACATGTTTTTCAATGGCAAAAATCAATGAATATTGTAAATGCACAAACAGTAATATCTCCACATTGCAAGGTGCAATTCTGAAATTTTTAGCTTTTTCCTGCTAATCCTAGCATGATAAAGAAGATTCAAAGAGAGTGAGATGCCAGCTCCTTTCATTCAGTCAGTAGCTTCAAACATTTCTGGTATATGAAAAACATGTTTTTCAATGGCAAAAATCAATGAATATTGTAAATGCACAAACAGTAATATCTCCACATTGCACGGTGCAATTCTGAAATTTTTAGCTTTTTCCTGCTAATCCTAGCATGATAAAGAAGATTCAAAGAGAGTGAGATGCCAGCTCCTTTCATTCAGTCAGTAGCTTCAAACATTTCTGGACGTTTTTCAATGGCAAAAATCAATGAATATTGTAAATGCACAAACAGTAATATCTCCACATTGCACGGTGCAATTCTGAAATTTTTTGCTTTTTCCTGCTAATCCTAGCATGATAAAGAAGATTCAAAGAGAGTGAGATGCCAGCTCCTTTCATTCAGTCAGTAGCTTCAAACATTTCTGGTATATGAAAAACATGTTTTTCAATGGCAAAAATCAATGAATATTGTAAATGCACAAACAGTAATATCTCCACATTGCACGGTGCAATTCTGAAATTTTTTGCTTTTTCCTGCTAATCCTAGCATGATAAAGAAGATTCAAAGAGAGTGAGATGCCAGCTCCTTTCATTCAGTCAGTAGCTTCAAACATTTCTGGTATATGAAAAACATGTTTTTCAATGGCAAAAATCAATGAATATTGTAAATGCACAAACAGTAATATCTCCACATTGCAAGGTGCAATTCTGAAATTTTTTGCTTTTTCCTGTTAATCCTAGCATGATAAAGAAGATTCAAAGAGAGTGAGATGCCAGCTCCTTTCATTCAGTCAGTAGCTTCAAACATTTCTGGACGTTTTTCAATGGCAAAAATCAATGAATATTGTAAATGCACAAACAGTAATATCTCCACATTGCACGGTGCAATTCTGAAATTTTTTGCTTTTTCCTGCTAATCCTAGCATGATAAAGAAGATTCAAAGAGAGTGAGATGCCAGCTCCTTTCATTCAGTCAGTAGCTTCAAACATTTCTGGACGTTTTTCAATGGCAAAAATCAATGAATATTGTAAATGCACAAACAGTAATATCTCCACATTGCAAGGTGCAATTCTGAAATTTTTTGCTTTTTCCTGCTAATCCTAGCATGATAAAGAAGATTCAAAGAGAGTGAGATGCCAGCTCCTTTCATTCAGTCAGTAGCTTCAAACATTTCTGGTATATGAAAAACATGTTTTTCAATGGCAAAAATCAATGAATATTGTAAATGCACAAACAGTAATATCTCCACATTGCACGGTGCAATTCTGAAATTTTTAGCTTTTTCCTGTTAATCCTAGCATGATAAAGAAGATTCAAAGAGAGTGAGATGCCAGCTCCTTTCATTCGGTCAGTAGCTTCAAACATTTCTGGTATATGAAAAACATGTTTTTCAATGGCAAAAATCAATGAATATTGTAAATGCACAAACAGTAATATCTCCACATTGCAAGGTGCAATTCTGAAATTTTTTGCTTTTTCCTGCTAATCCTAGCATGATAAAGAAGATTCAAAGAGAGTGAGATGCCAGCTCCTTTCATTCAGTCAGTAGCTTCAAACATTTCTGGTATATGAAAAACATGTTTTTCAATGGCAAAAATCAATGAATATTGTAAATGCACAAACAGTAATATCTCCACATTGCAAGGTGCAATTCTGAAATTTTTTGCTTTTTCCTGTTAATCCTAGCATGATAAAGAAGATTCAAAGAGAGTGAGATGCCAGCTCCTTTCATTCAGTCAGTAGCTTCAAACATTTCTGGACGTTTTTCAATGGCAAAAATCAATGAATATTGTAAATGCACAAACAGTAATATCTCCACATTGCAAGGTGCAATTCTGAAATTTTTTGCTTTTTCCTGCTAATCCTAGCATGATAAAGAAGATTCAAAGAGAGTGAGATGCCAGCTCCTTTCATTCAGTCAGTAGCTTCAAACATTTCTGGTATATGAAAAACATGTTTTTCAATGGCAAAAATCAATGAATATTGTAAATGCACAAACAGTAATATCTCCACATTGCACGGTGCAATTCTGAAATTTTTAGCTTTTTCCTGCTAATCCTAGCATGATAAAGAAGATTCAAAGAGAGTGAGATGCCAGCTCCTTTCATTCAGTCAGTAGCTTCAAACATTTCTGGACGTTTTTCAATGGCAAAAATCAATGAATATTGTAAATGCACAAACAGTAATATCTCCACATTGCACGGTGCAATTCTGAAATTTTTTGCTTTTTCCTGCTAATCCTAGCATGATAAAGAAGATTCAAAGAGAGTGAGATGCCAGCTCCTTTCATTCAGTCAGTAGCTTCAAACATTTCTGGTATATGAAAAACATGTTTTTCAATGGCAAAAATCAATGAATATTGTAAATGCACAAACAGTAATATCTCCACATTGCACGGTGCAATTCTGAAATTTTTTGCTTTTTCCTGCTAATCCTAGCATGATAAAGAAGATTCAAAGAGAGTGAGATGCCAGCTCCTTTCATTCAGTCAGTAGCTTCAAACATTTCTGGTATATGAAAAACATGTTTTTCAATGGCAAAAATCAATGAATATTGTAAATGCACAAACAGTAATATCTCCACATTGCAAGGTGCAATTCTGAAATTTTTTGCTTTTTCCTGTTAATCCTAGCATGATAAAGAAGATTCAAAGAGAGTGAGATGCCAGCTCCTTTCATTCAGTCAGTAGCTTCAAACATTTCTGGACGTTTTTCAATGGCAAAAATCAATGAATATTGTAAATGCACAAACAGTAATATCTCCACATTGCACGGTGCAATTCTGAAATTTTTTGCTTTTTCCTGCTAATCCTAGCATGATAAAGAAGATTCAAAGAGAGTGAGATGCCAGCTCCTTTCATTCAGTCAGTAGCTTCAAACATTTCTGGACGTTTTTCAATGGCAAAAATCAATGAATATTGTAAATGCACAAACAGTAATATCTCCACATTGCAAGGTGCAATTCTGAAATTTTTTGCTTTTTCCTGCTAATCCTAGCATGATAAAGAAGATTCAAAGAGAGTGAGATGCCAGCTCCTTTCATTCAGTCAGTAGCTTCAAACATTTCTGGTATATGAAAAACATGTTTTTCAATGGCAAAAATCAATGAATATTGTAAATGCACAAACAGTAATATCTCCACATTGCAAGGTGCAATTCTGAAATTTTTAGCTTTTTCCTGTTAATCCTAGCATGATAAAGAAGATTCAAAGAGAGTGAGATGCCAGCTCCTTTCATTCAGTCAGTAGCTTCAAACATTTCTGGTATATGAAAAACATGTTTTTCAATGGCAAAAATCAATGAATATTGTAAATGCACAAACAGTAATATCTCCACATTGCAAGGTGCAATTCTGAAATTTTTAGCTTTTTCCTGTTAATCCTAGCATGATAAAGAAGATTCAAAGAGAGTGAGATGCCAGCTCCTTTCATTCAGTCAGTAGCTTCAAACATTTCTGGTATATGAAAAACATGTTTTTCAATGGCAAAAATCAATGAATATTGTAAATGCACAAACAGTAATATCTCCACATTGCAAGGTGCAATTCTGAAATTTTTTGCTTTTTCCTGCTAATCCTAGCATGATAAAGAAGATTCAAAGAGAGTGAGATGCCAGCTCCTTTCATTCAGTCAGTAGCTTCAAACATTTCTGGTATATGAAAAACATGTTTTTCAATGGCAAAAATCAATGAATATTGTAAATGCACAAACAGTAATATCTCCACATTGCACGGTGCAATTCTGAAATTTTTAGCTTTTTCCTGTTAATCCTAGCATGATAAAGAAGATTCAAAGAGAGTGAGATGCCAGCTCCTTTCATTCAGTCAGTAGCTTCAAACATTTCTGGTATATGAAAAACATGTTTTTCAATGGCAAAAATCAATGAATATTGTAAATGCACAAACAGTAATATCTCCACATTGCACGGTGCAATTCTGAAATTTTTAGCTTTTTCCTGTTAATCCTAGCATGATAAAGAAGATTCAAAGAGAGTGAGATGCCAGCTCCTTTCATTCAGTCAGTAGCTTCAAACATTTCTGGTATATGAAAAACATGTTTTTCAATGGCAAAAATCAATGAATATTGTAAATGCACAAACAGTAATATCTCCACATTGCAAGGTGCAATTCTGAAATTTTTTGCTTTTTCCTGTTAATCCTAGCATGATAAAGAAGATTCAAAGAGAGTGAGATGCCAGCTCCTTTCATTCAGTCAGTAGCTTCAAACATTTCTGGTATATGAAAAACATGTTTTTCAATGGCAAAAATCAATGAATATTGTAAATGCACAAACAGTAATATCTCCACATTGCACGGTGCAATTCTGAAATTTTTTGCTTTTTCCTGTTAATCCTAGCATGATAAAGAAGATTCAAAGAGAGTGAGATGCCAGCTCCTTTCATTCAGTCAGTAGCTTCAAACATTTCTGGTATATGAAAAACATGTTTTTCAATGGCAAAAATCAATGAATATTGTAAATGCACAAACAGTAATATCTCCACAATGCACGGTGCAATTCTGAAATTTTTTGCTTTTTCCTGCTAATCCTAGCATGATAAAGAAGATTCAAAGAGAGTGAGATGCCAGCTCCTTTCATTCAGTCAGTAGCTTCAAACATTTCTGGTATATGAAAAACATGTTTTTCAATGGCAAAAATCAATGAATATTGTAAATGCACAAACAGTAATATCTCCACATTGCATGGTGCAATTCTGAAATTTTTTGCTTTTTCCTGCTAATCCTAGCATGATAAAGAAGATTCAAAGAGAGTGAGATGCCAGCTCCTTTCATTCAGTCAGTAGCTTCAAACATTTCTGGACGTTTTTCAATGGCAAAAATCAATGAATATTGTAAATGCACAAACAGTAATATCTCCACATTGCAAAGTGCAATTCTGAAATTTTTAGCTTTTTCCTGTTAATCCTAGCATGATAAAGAAGATTCAAAGAGAGTGAGATGCCAGCTCCTTTCATTCAGTCAGTAGCTTCAAACATTTCTGGTATATGAAAAACATGTTTTTCAATGGCAAAAATCAATGAATATTGTAAATGCACAAACAGTAATATCTCCACATTGCACGGTGCAATTCTGAAATTTTTAGCTTTTTCCTGCTAATCCTAGCATGATAAAGAAGATTCAAAGAGAGTGAGATGCCAGCTCCTTTCATTCAGTCAGTAGCTTCAAACATTTCTGGACGTTTTTCAATGGCAAAAATCAATGAATATTGTAAATGCACAAACAGTAATATCTCCACATTGCAAGGTGCAATTCTGAAATTTTTTGCTTTTTCCTGCTAATCCTAGCATGATAAAGAAGATTCAAAGAGAGTGAGATGCCAGCTCCTTTCATTCAGTCAGTAGCTTCAGACATTTCTGGTATATGAAAAACATGTTTTTCAATGGCAAAAATCAATGAATATTGTAAATGCACAAACAGTAATATCTCCACATTGCAAGGTGCAATTCTGAAATTTTTAGCTTTTTCCTGTTAATCCTAGCATGATAAAGAAGATTCAAAGAGAGTGAGATGCCAGCTCCTTTCATTCAGTCAGTAGCTTCAAACATTTCTGGTATATGAAAAACATGTTTTTCAATGGCAAAAATCAATGAATATTGTAAATGCACAAACAGTAATATCTCCACATTGCACGGTGCAATTCTGAAATTTTTTGCTTTTTCCTGTTAATCCTAGCATGATAAAGAAGATTCAAAGAGAGTGAGATGCCAGCTCCTTTCATTCAGTCAGTAGCTTCAAACATTTCTGGTATATGAAAAACATGTTTTTCAATGGCAAAAATCAATGAATATTGTAAATGCACAAACAGTAATATCTCCACATTGCACGGTGCAATTCTGAAATTTTTAGCTTTTTCCTGCTAATCCTAGCATGATAAAGAAGATTCAAAGAGAGTGAGATGCCAGCTCCTTTCATTCAGTCAGTAGCTTCAAACATTTCTGGTATATGAAAAACATGTTTTTCAATGGCAAAAATCAATGAATATTGTAAATGCACAAACAGTAATATCTCCACATTGCAAGGTGCAATTCTGAAATTTTTAGCTTTTTCCTGCTAATCCTAGCATGATAAAGAAGATTCAAAGAGAGTGAGATGCCAGCTCCTTTCATTCAGTCAGTAGCTTCAAACATTTCTGGTATATGAAAAACATGTTTTTCAATGGCAAAAATCAATGAATATTGTAAATGCACAAACAGTAATATCTCCACATTGCACGGTGCAATTCTGAAATTTTTAGCTTTTTCCTGCTAATCCTAGCATGATAAAGAAGATTCAAAGAGAGTGAGATGCCAGCTCCTTTCATTCAGTCAGTAGCTTCAAACATTTCTGGACGTTTTTCAATGGCAAAAATCAATGAATATTGTAAATGCACAAACAGTAATATCTCCACATTGCACGGTGCAATTCTGAAATTTTTTGCTTTTTCCTGCTAATCCTAGCATGATAAAGAAGATTCAAAGAGAGTGAGATGCCAGCTCCTTTCATTCAGTCAGTAGCTTCAAACATTTCTGGTATATGAAAAACATGTTTTTCAATGGCAAAAATCAATGAATATTGTAAATGCACAAACAGTAATATCTCCACATTGCACGGTGCAATTCTGAAATTTTTTGCTTTTTCCTGCTAATCCTAGCATGATAAAGAAGATTCAAAGAGAGTGAGATGCCAGCTCCTTTCATTCAGGCAGTAGCTTCAAACATTTCTGGTATATGAAAAACATGTTTTTCAATGGCAAAAATCAATGAATATTGTAAATGCACAAACAGTAATATCTCCACATTGCAAGGTGCAATTCTGAAATTTTTAGCTTTTTCCTGTTAATCCTAGCATGATAAAGAAGATTCAAAGAGAGTGAGATGCCAGCTCCTTTCATTCAGTCAGTAGCTTCAAACATTTCTGGACGTTTTTCAATGGCAAAAATCAATGAATATTGTAAATGCACAAACAGTAATATCTCCACATTGCACGGTGCAATTCTGAAATTTTTTGCTTTTTCCTGCTAATCCTAGCATGATAAAGAAGATTCAAAGAGAGTGAGATGCCAGCTCCTTTCATTCAGTCAGTAGCTTCAAACATTTCTGGTATATGAAAAACATGTTTTTCAATGGCAAAAATCAATGAATATTGTAAATGCACAAACAGTAATATCTCCACATTGCACGGTGCAATTCTGAAATTTTTAGCTTTTTCCTGTTAATCCTAGCATGATAAAGAAGATTCAAAGAGAGTGAGATGCCAGCTCCTTTCATTCAGTCAGTAGCTTCAAACATTTCTGGTATATGAAAAACATGTTTTTCAATGGCAAAAATCAATGAATATTGTAAATGCACAAACAGTAATATCTCCACATTGCAAGGTGCAATTCTGAAATTTTTAGCTTTTTCCTGTTAATCCTAGCATGATAAAGAAGATTCAAAGAGAGTGAGATTCATTGATTTTTGCCATTGAAAAACATGTTTTTCATATACCAGAAATGTTTGAAGCTACTGACTGAATGAAAGGAGCTGGCATCTCACTCTCTTTGAATCTTCTTTATCATGCTAGGATTAGCAGGAAGAAGCTAAAAATTTCAGAATTGCACCGTGCAATGTGGAGATATTACTGTTTGTGCATTTACAATATTCATTGATTTTTGCCATTGAAAAACATGTTTTTCATATACCAGAAATGTTTGAAGCTACTGACTGAATGAAAGGAGCTGGCATCTCACTCTCTTTGAATCTTCTTTATCATGCTAGGATTAGCAGGAAAAAGCAAAAAATTTCAGAATTGCACCGTGCAATGTGGAGATATTACTGTTTGTGCATTTACAATATTCATTGATTTTTGCCATTGAAAAACATGTTTTTCATATACCAGAAATGTTTGAAGCTACTGACTGAATGAAAGGAGCTGGCATCTCACTCTCTTTGAATCTTCTTTATCATGCTAGGATTAGCAGGAAAAAGCAAAAAATTTCAGAATTGCACCGTGCAATGTGGAGATATTACTGTTTGTGCATTTACAATATTCATTGATTTTTGCCATTGAAAAACATGTTTTTCATATACCAGAAATGTTTGAAGCTACTGACTGAATGAAAGGAGCTGGCATCTCACTCTCTTTGAATCTTCTTTATCATGCTAGGATTAGCAGGAAAAAGCAAAAAATTTCAGAATTGCACCGTGCAATGTGGAGATATTACTGTTTGTGCATTTACAATATTCATTGATTTTTGCCATTGAAAAACATGTTTTTCATATACCAGAAATGTTTGAAGCTACTGACTGAATGAAAGGAGCTGGCATCTCACTCTGAATCTTCTTTATCATGCTAGGATTAGCAGGAAAAAGCAAAAAATTTCAGAATTGCACCTTGCAATGTGGAGATATTACTGTTTGTGCATTTACAATATTCATTGATTTTTGCCATTGAAAAACATGTTTTTCATATACCAGAAATGTTTGAAGCTACTGACTGAATGAAAGGAGCTGGCATCTCACTCTCTTTGAATCTTCTTTATCATGCTAGGATTAGCAGGAAAAAGCTAAAAATTTCAGAATTGCACCGTGCAATGTGGAGATATTACTGTTTGTGCATTTACAATATTCATTGATTTTTGCCATTGAAAAACATGTTTTTCATATACCAGAAATGTTTGAAGCTACTGACTGAATGAAAGGAGCTGGCATCTCACTCTCTTTGAATCTTCTTTATCATGCTAGGATTAACAGGAAAAAGCAAAAAATTTCAGAATTGCACCGTGCAATGTGGAGATATTACTGTTTGTGCATTTACAATATTCATTGATTTTTGCCATTGAAAAACATGTTTTTCATATACCAGAAATGTTTGAAGCTACTGACTGAATGAAAGGAGCTGGCATCTCACTCTCTTTGAATCTTCTTTATCATGCTAGGATTAACAGGAAAAAGCTAAAAATTTCAGAATTGCACCGTGCAATGTGGAGATATTACTGTTTGTGCATTTACAATATTCATTGATTTTTGCCATTGAAAAACATGTTTTTCATATACCAGAAATGTTTGAAGCTACTGACTGAATGAAAGGAGCTGGCATCTCACTTTCTTTGAATCTTCTTTATCATGCTAGGATTAGCAGGAAAAAGCTAAAAATTTCAGAATTGCACCGTGCAATGTGGAGATATTACTGTTTGTGCATTTACAATATTCATTGATTTTTGCCATTGAAAAACATGTTTTTCATATACCAGAAATGTTTGAAGCTACTGACTGAATGAAAGGAGCTGGCATCTCACTCTCTTTGAATCTTCTTTATCATGCTAGGATTAGCAGGAAAAAGCAAAAAATTTCAGAATTGCACCTTGCAATGTGGAGATATTACTGTTTTTGCATTTACAATATTCATTGATTTTTGCCATTGAAAAACATGTTTTTCATATACCAGAAATGTTTGAAGCTACTGACTGAATGAAAGGAGCTGGCATCTCACTCTCTTTGAATCTTCTTTATCATGCTAGGATTAGCAGGAAAAAGCTAAAAATTTCAGAATTGCACCTTGCAATGTGGAGATATTACTGTTTGTGCATTTACAATATTCATTGATTTTTGCCATTGAAAAACATGTTTTTCATATACCAGAAATGTTTGAAGCTACTGACTGAATGAAAGGAGCTGGCATCTCACTCTCTTTGAATCTTCTTTATCATGCTAGGATTAGCAGGAAAAAGCTAAAAATTTCAGAATTGCACCTTGCAATGTGGAGATATTACTGTTTGTGCATTTACAATATTCATTGATTTTTGCCATTGAAAAACGTCCAGAAATGTTTGAAGCTACTGACTGAATGAAAGGAGCTGGCATCTCACTCTCTTTGAATCTTCTTTATCATGCTAGGATTAACAGGAAAAAGCAAAAAATTTCAGAATTGCACCGTGCAATGTGGAGATATTACTGTTTGTGCATTTACAATATTCATTGATTTTTGCCATTGAAAAACATGTTTTTCATATACCAGAAATGTTTGAAGCTACTGACTGAATGAAAGGAGCTGGCATCTCACTCTCTTTGAATCTTCTTTATCATGCTAGGATTAACAGGAAAAAGCTAAAAATTTCAGAATTGCACCGTGCAATGTGGAGATATTACTGTTTGTGCATTTACAATATTCATTGATTTTTGCCATTGAAAAACATGTTTTTCATATACCAGAAATGTTTGAAGCTACTGACTGAATGAAAGGAGCTGGCATCTCACTCTCTTTGAATCTTCTTTATCATGCTAGGATTAGCAGGAAAAAGCTAAAAATTTCAGAATTGCACCTTGCAATGTGGAGATATTACTGTTTGTGCATTTACAATATTCATTGATTTTTGCCATTGAAAAACGTCCAGAAATGTTTGAAGCTACTGACTGAATGAAAGGAGCTGGCATCTCACTCTCTTTGAATCTTCTTTATCATGCTAGGATTAACAGGAAAAAGCAAAAAATTTCAGAATTGCACCGTGCAATGTGGAGATATTACTGTTTGTGCATTTACAATATTCATTGATTTTTGCCATTGAAAAACATGTTTTTCATATACCAGAAATGTTTGAAGCTACTGACTGAATGAAAGGAGCTGGCATCTCACTCTCTTTGAATCTTCTTTATCATGCTAGGATTAACAGGAAAAAGCTAAAAATTTCAGAATTGCACCGTGCAATGTGGAGATATTACTGTTTGTGCATTTACAATATTCATTGATTTTTGCCATTGAAAAACATGTTTTTCATATACCAGAAATGTTTGAAGCTACTGACTGAATGAAAGGAGCTGGCATCTCACTCTCTTTGAATCTTCTTTATCATGCTAGGATTAGCAGGAAAAAGCTAAAAATTTCAGAATTGCACCTTGCAATGTGGAGATATTACTGTTTGTGCATTTACAATATTCATTGATTTTTGCCATTGAAAAACGTCCAGAAATGTTTGAAGCTACTGACTGAATGAAAGGAGCTGGCATCTCACTCTCTTTGAATCTTCTTTATCATGCTAGGATTAACAGGAAAAAGCAAAAAATTTCAGAATTGCACCGTGCAATGTGGAGATATTACTGTTTGTGCATTTACAATATTCATTGATTTTTGCCATTGAAAAACATGTTTTTCATATACCAGAAATGTTTGAAGCTACTGACTGAATGAAAGGAGCTGGCATCTCACTCTCTTTGAATCTTCTTTATCATGCTAGGATTAACAGGAAAAAGCAAAAAATTTCAGAATTGCACCGTGCAATGTGGAGATATTACTGTTTGTGCATTTACAATATTCATTGATTTTTGCCATTGAAAAACATGTTTTTCATATACCAGAAATGTTTGAAGCTACTGACTGAATGAAAGGAGCTGGCATCTCACTCTCTTTGAATCTTCTTTATCATGCTAGGATTAACAGGAAAAAGCAAAAAATTTCAGAATTGCACCGTGCAATGTGGAGATATTACTGTTTGTGCATTTACAATATTCATTGATTTTTGCCATTGAAAAACATGTTTTTCATATACCAGAAATGTTTGAAGCTACTGACTGAATGAAAGGAGCTGGCATCTCACTCTCTTTGAATCTTCTTTATCATGCTAGGATTAACAGGAAAAAGCTAAAAATTTCAGAATTGCACCGTGCAATGTGGAGATATTACTGTTTGTGCATTTACAATATTCATTGATTTTTGCCATTGAAAAACATGTTTTTCATATACCAGAAATGTTTGAAGCTACTGACTGAATGAAAGGAGCTGGCATCTCACTCTCTTTGAATCTTCTTTATCATGCTAGGATTAGCAGGAAAAAGCTAAAAATTTCAGAATTGCACCGTGCAATGTGGAGATATTACTGTTTGTGCATTTACAATATTCATTGATTTTTGCCATTGAAAAACATGTTTTTCATATACCAGAAATGTTTGAAGCTACTGACTGAATGAAAGGAGCTGGCATCTCACTCTCTTTGAATCTTCTTTATCATGCTAGGATTAGCAGGAAAAAGCAAAAAATTTCAGAATTGCACCTTGCAATGTGGAGATATTACTGTTTTTGCATTTACAATATTCATTGATTTTTGCCATTGAAAAACATGTTTTTCATATACCAGAAATGTTTGAAGCTACTGACTGAATGAAAGGAGCTGGCATCTCACTCTCTTTGAATCTTCTTTATCATGCTAGGATTAGCAGGAAAAAGCTAAAAATTTCAGAATTGCACCTTGCAATGTGGAGATATTACTGTTTGTGCATTTACAATATTCATTGATTTTTGCCATTGAAAAACATGTTTTTCATATACCAGAAATGTTTGAAGCTACTGACTGAATGAAAGGAGCTGGCATCTCACTCTCTTTGAATCTTCTTTATCATGCTAGGATTAGCAGGAAAAAGCTAAAAATTTCAGAATTGCACCTTGCAATGTGGAGATATTACTGTTTGTGCATTTACAATATTCATTGATTTTTGCCATTGAAAAACGTCCAGAAATGTTTGAAGCTACTGACTGAATGAAAGGAGCTGGCATCTCACTCTCTTTGAATCTTCTTTATCATGCTAGGATTAACAGGAAAAAGCAAAAAATTTCAGAATTGCACCGTGCAATGTGGAGATATTACTGTTTGTGCATTTACAATATTCATTGATTTTTGCCATTGAAAAACATGTTTTTCATATACCAGAAATGTTTGAAGCTACTGACTGAATGAAAGGAGCTGGCATCTCACTCTCTTTGAATCTTCTTTATCATGCTAGGATTAACAGGAAAAAGCTAAAAATTTCAGAATTGCACCGTGCAATGTGGAGATATTACTGTTTGTGCATTTACAATATTCATTGATTTTTGCCATTGAAAAACATGTTTTTCATATACCAGAAATGTTTGAAGCTACTGACTGAATGAAAGGAGCTGGCATCTCACTCTCTTTGAATCTTCTTTATCATGCTAGGATTAGCAGGAAAAAGCTAAAAATTTCAGAATTGCACCTTGCAATGTGGAGATATTACTGTTTGTGCATTTACAATATTCATTGATTTTTGCCATTGAAAAACGTCCAGAAATGTTTGAAGCTACTGACTGAATGAAAGGAGCTGGCATCTCACTCTCTTTGAATCTTCTTTATCATGCTAGGATTAACAGGAAAAAGCAAAAAATTTCAGAATTGCACCGTGCAATGTGGAGATATTACTGTTTGTGCATTTACAATATTCATTGATTTTTGCCATTGAAAAACATGTTTTTCATATACCAGAAATGTTTGAAGCTACTGACTGAATGAAAGGAGCTGGCATCTCACTCTCTTTGAATCTTCTTTATCATGCTAGGATTAACAGGAAAAAGCAAAAAATTTCAGAATTGCACCGTGCAATGTGGAGATATTACTGTTTGTGCATTTACAATATTCATTGATTTTTGCCATTGAAAAACATGTTTTTCATATACCAGAAATGTTTGAAGCTACTGACTGAATGAAAGGAGCTGGCATCTCACTCTCTTTGAATCTTCTTTATCATGCTAGGATTAACAGGAAAAAGCAAAAAATTTCAGAATTGCACCGTGCAATGTGGAGATATTACTGTTTGTGCATTTACAATATTCATTGATTTTTGCCATTGAAAAACATGTTTTTCATATACCAGAAATGTTTGAAGCTACTGACTGAATGAAAGGAGCTGGCATCTCACTCTCTTTGAATCTTCTTTATCATGCTAGGATTAACAGGAAAAAGCTAAAAATTTCAGAATTGCACCGTGCAATGTGGAGATATTACTGTTTGTGCATTTACAATATTCATTGATTTTTGCCATTGAAAAACATGTTTTTCATATACCAGAAATGTTTGAAGCTACTGACTGAATGAAAGGAGCTGGCATCTCACTCTCTTTGAATCTTCTTTATCATGCTAGGATTAGCAGGAAAAAGCTAAAAATTTCAGAATTGCACCGTGCAATGTGGAGATATTACTGTTTGTGCATTTACAATATTCATTGATTTTTGCCATTGAAAAACATGTTTTTCATATACCAGAAATGTTTGAAGCTACTGACTGAATGAAAGGAGCTGGCATCTCACTCTCTTTGAATCTTCTTTATCATGCTAGGATTAGCAGGAAAAAGCAAAAAATTTCAGAATTGCACCTTGCAATGTGGAGATATTACTGTTTTTGCATTTACAATATTCATTGATTTTTGCCATTGAAAAACATGTTTTTCATATACCAGAAATGTTTGAACCTACTGACTGAATGAAAGGAGCTGGCATCTCACTCTCTTTGAATCTTCTTTATCATGCTAGGATTAGCAGGAAAAAGCTAAAAATTTCAGAATTGCACCTTGCAATGTGGAGATATTACTGTTTGTGCATTTACAATATTCATTGATTTTTGCCATTGAAAAACATGTTTTTCATATACCAGAAATGTTTGAAGCTACTGACTGAATGAAAGGAGCTGGCATCTCACTCTCTTTGAATCTTCTTTATCATGCTAGGATTAGCAGGAAAAAGCTAAAAATTTCAGAATTGCACCTTGCAATGTGGAGATATTACTGTTTGTGCATTTACAATATTCATTGATTTTTGCCATTGAAAAACGTCCAGAAATGTTTGAAGCTACTGACTGAATGAAAGGAGCTGGCATCTCACTCTCTTTGAATCTTCTTTATCATGCTAGGATTAACAGGAAAAAGCAAAAAATTTCAGAATTGCACCGTGCAATGTGGAGATATTACTGTTTGTGCATTTACAATATTCATTGATTTTTGCCATTGAAAAACATGTTTTTCATATACCAGAAATGTTTGAAGCTACTGACTGAATGAAAGGAGCTGGCATCTCACTCTCTTTGAATCTTCTTTATCATGCTAGGATTAACAGGAAAAAGCTAAAAATTTCAGAATTGCACCGTGCAATGTGGAGATATTACTGTTTGTGCATTTACAATATTCATTGATTTTTGCCATTGAAAAACATGTTTTTCATATACCAGAAATGTTTGAAGCTACTGACTGAATGAAAGGAGCTGGCATCTCACTCTCTTTGAATCTTCTTTATCATGCTAGGATTAGCAGGAAAAAGCTAAAAATTTCAGAATTGCACCTTGCAATGTGGAGATATTACTGTTTGTGCATTTACAATATTCATTGATTTTTGCCATTGAAAAACGTCCAGAAATGTTTGAAGCTACTGACTGAATGAAAGGAGCTGGCATCTCACTCTCTTTGAATCTTCTTTATCATGCTAGGATTAACAGGAAAAAGCAAAAAATTTCAGAATTGCACCGTGCAATGTGGAGATATTACTGTTTGTGCATTTACAATATTCATTGATTTTTGCCATTGAAAAACATGTTTTTCATATACCAGAAATGTTTGAAGCTACTGACTGAATGAAAGGAGCTGGCATCTCACTCTCTTTGAATCTTCTTTATCATGCTAGGATTAACAGGAAAAAGCAAAAAATTTCAGAATTGCACCGTGCAATGTGGAGATATTACTGTTTGTGCATTTACAATATTCATTGATTTTTGCCATTGAAAAACATGTTTTTCATATACCAGAAATGTTTGAAGCTACTGACTGAATGAAAGGAGCTGGCATCTCACTCTCTTTGAATCTTCTTTATCATGCTAGGATTAACAGGAAAAAGCAAAAAATTTCAGAATTGCACCGTGCAATGTGGAGATATTACTGTTTGTGCATTTACAATATTCATTGATTTTTGCCATTGAAAAACATGTTTTTCATATACCAGAAATGTTTGAAGCTACTGACTGAATGAAAGGAGCTGGCATCTCACTCTCTTTGAATCTTCTTTATCATGCTAGGATTAACAGGAAAAAGCTAAAAATTTCAGAATTGCACCGTGCAATGTGGAGATATTACTGTTTGTGCATTTACAATATTCATTGATTTTTGCCATTGAAAAACATGTTTTTCATATACCAGAAATGTTTGAAGCTACTGACTGAATGAAAGGAGCTGGCATCTCACTCTCTTTGAATCTTCTTTATCATGCTAGGATTAGCAGGAAAAAGCTAAAAATTTCAGAATTGCACCGTGCAATGTGGAGATATTACTGTTTGTGCATTTACAATATTCATTGATTTTTGCCATTGAAAAACATGTTTTTCATATACCAGAAATGTTTGAAGCTACTGACTGAATGAAAGGAGCTGGCATCTCACTCTCTTTGAATCTTCTTTATCATGCTAGGATTAGCAGGAAAAAGCAAAAAATTTCAGAATTGCACCTTGCAATGTGGAGATATTACTGTTTGTGCATTTACAATATTCATTGATTTTTGCCATTGAAAAACATGTTTTTCATATACCAGAAATGTTTGAAGCTACTGACTGAATGAAAGGAGCTGGCATCTCACTCTCTTTGAATCTTCTTTATCATGCTAGGATTAGCAGGAAAAAGCTAAAAATTTCAGAATTGCACCTTGCAATGTGGAGATATTACTGTTTGTGCATTTACAATATTCATTGATTTTTGCCATTGAAAAACATGTTTTTCATATACCAGAAATGTTTGAAGCTACTGACTGAATGAAAGGAGCTGGCATCTCAATCTCTTTGAATCTTCTTTATCATGCTAGGATTAGCAGGAAAAAGCTAAAAATTTCAGAATTGCACCTTGCAATGTGGAGATATTACTGTTTGTGCATTTACAATATTCATTGATTTTTGCCATTGAAAAACATGTTTTTCATATACCAGAAATGTTTGAAGCTACTGACTGAATGAAAGGAGCTGGCATCTCACTCTCTTTGAATCTTCTTTATCATGCTAGGATTAACAGGAAAAAGCTAAAAATTTCAGAATTGCACCGTGCAATGTGGAGATATTACTGTTTGTGCATTTACAATATTCATTGATTTTTGCCATTGAAAAACGTCCAGAAATGTTTGAAGCTACTGACTGAATGAAAGGAGCTGGCATCTCACTCTCTTTGAATCTTCTTTATCATGCTAGGATTAGCAGGAAAAAGCTAAAAATTTCAGAATTGCACCTTGCAATGTGGAGATATTACTGTTTGTGCATTTACAATATTCATTGATTTTTGCCATTGAAAAACATGTTTTTCATATACCAGAAATGTTTGAAGCTACTGACTGAATGAAAGGAGCTGGCATCTCACTCTCTTTGAATCTTCTTTATCATGCTAGGATTAGCAGGAAAAAGCTAAAAATTTCAGAATTGCACCGTGCAATGTGGAGATATTACTGTTTGTGCATTTACAATATTCATTGATTTTTGCCATTGAAAAACATGTTTTTCATATACCAGAAATGTTTGAAGCTACTGACTGAATGAAAGGAGCTGGCATCTCACTCTCTTTGAATCTTCTTTATCATGCTAGGATTAGCAGGAAAAAGCAAAAAATTTCAGAATTGCACCGTGCAATGTGGAGATATTACTGTTTGTGCATTTACAATATTCATTGATTTTTGCCATTGAAAAACATGTTTTTCATATACCAGAAATGTTTGAAGCTACTGACTGAATGAAAGGAGCTGGCATCTCACTCTCTTTGAATCTTCTTTATCATGCTAGGATTAACAGGAAAAAGCTAAAAATTTCAGAATTGCACCTTGCAATGTGGAGATATTACTGTTTGTGCATTTACAATATTCATTGATTTTTGCCATTGAAAAACGTCCAGAAATGTTTGAAGCTACTGACTGAATGAAAGGAGCTGGCATCTCACTCTCTTTGAATCTTCTTTATCATGCTAGGATTAACAGGAAAAAGCAAAAAATTTCAGAATTGCACCTTGCAATGTGGAGATATTACTGTTTGTGCATTTACAATATTCATTGATTTTTGCCATTGAAAAACATGTTTTTCATATACCAGAAATGTTTGAAGCTACTGACTGAATGAAAGGAGCTGGCATCTCACTCTCTTTGAATCTTCTTTATCATGCTAGGATTAACAGGAAAAAGCAAAAAATTTCAGAATTGCACCGTGCAATGTGGAGATATTACTGTTTGTGCATTTACAATATTCATTGATTTTTGCCATTGAAAAACGTCCAGAAATGTTTGAAGCTACTGACTGAATGAAAGGAGCTGGCATCTCACTCTCTTTGAATCTTCTTTATCATGCTAGGATTAGCAGGAAAAAGCTAAAAATTTCAGAATTGCACCGTGCACTGTGGAGATATTACTGTTTGTGCATTTACAATATTCATTGATTTTTGCCATTGAAAAACATGTTTTTCATATACCAGAAATGTTTGAAGCTACTGACTGAATGAAAGGAGCTGGCATCTCACTCTCTTTGAATCTTCTTTATCATGCTAGGATTAGCAGGAAAAAGCTAAAAATTTCAGAATTGCACCGTGCAATGTGGAGATATTACTGTTTGTGCATTTACAATATTCATTGATTTTTGCCATTGAAAAACATGTTTTTCATATACCAGAAATGTTTGAAGCTACTGACTGAATGAAAGGAGCTGGCATCTCACTCTCTTTGAATCTTCTTTATCATGCTAGGATTAACAGGAAAAAGCAAAAAATTTCAGAATTGCACCGTGCAATGTGGAGATATTACTGTTTGTGCATTTACAATATTCATTGATTTTTGCCATTGAAAAACATGTTTTTCATATACCAGAAATGTTTGAAGCTACTGACTGAATGAAAGGAGCTGGCATCTCACTCTCTTTGAATCTTCTTTATCATGCTAGGATTAACAGGAAAAAGCTAAAAATTTCAGAATTGCACCGTGCAATGTGGAGATATTACTGTTTGTGCATTTACAATATTCATTGATTTTTGCCATTGAAAAACGTCCAGAAATGTTTGAAGCTACTGACTGAATGAAAGGAGCTGGCATCTCACTCTCTTTGAATCTTCTTTATCATGCTAGGATTAGCAGGAAAAGGCAAAAAATTTCAGAATTGCACCGTGCAATGTGGAGATATTACTGTTTGTGCATTTACAATATTCATTGATTTTTGCCATTGAAAAACATGTTTTTCATATACCAGAAATGTTTGAAGCTACTGACTGAATGAAAGGAGCTGGCATCTCACTCTCTTTGAATCTTCTTTATCATGCTAGGATTAACAGGAAAAAGCTAAAAATTTCAGAATTGCACCGTGCAATGTGGAGATATTACTGTTTGTGCATTTACAATATTCATTGATTTTTGCCATTGAAAAACATGTTTTTCATATACCAGAAATGTTTGAAGCTACTGACTGAATGAAAGGAGCTGGCATCTCACTCTCTTTGAATCTTCTTTATCATGCTAGGATTAACAGGAAAAAGCTAAAAATTTCAGAATTGCACCTTGCAATGTGGAGATATTACTGTTTGTGCATTTACAATATTCATTGATTTTTGCCATTGAAAAACGTCCAGAAATGTTTGAAGCTACTGACTGAATGAAAGTAGCTGGCATCTCACTCTCTTTGAATCTTCTTTATCATGCTAGGATTAACAGGAAAAAGCTAAAAATTTCAGAATTGCACCGTGCAATGTGGAGATATTACTGTTTGTGCATTTACAATATTCATTGATTTTTGCCATTGAAAAACATGTTTTTCATATACCAGAAATGTTTGAAGCTACTGACTGAATGAAAGGAGCTGGCATCTCACTCTCTTTGAATCTTCTTTATCATGCTAGGATTAACAGGAAAAAGCTAAAAATTTCAGAATTGCACCGTGCAATGTGGAGATATTACTGTTTGTGCATTTACAATATTCATTGATTTTTGCCATTGAAAAACGTCCAGAAATGTTTGAAGCTACTGACTGAATGAAAGGAGCTGGCATCTCACTCTCTTTGAATCTTCTTTATCATGCTAGGATTAGCAGGAAAAAGCTAAAAATTTCAGAATTGCACCGTGCAATGTGGAGATATTACTGTTTGTGCATTTACAATATTCATTGATTTTTGCCATTGAAAAACATGTTTTTCATATACCAGAAATGTTTGAAGCTACTGACTGAATGAAAGGAGCTGGCATCTCACTCTCTTTGAATCTTCTTTATCATGCTAGGATTAACAGGAAAAAGCAAAAAATTTCAGAATTGCACCGTGCAATGTGGAGATATTACTGTTTGTGCATTTACAATATTCATTGATTTTTGCCATTGAAAAACATGTTTTTCATATACCAGAAATGTTTGAAGCTACTGACTGAATGAAAGGAGCTGGCATCTCACTCTCTTTGAATCTTCTTTATCATGCTAGGATTAACAGGAAAAAGCTAAAAATTTCAGAATTGCACCGTGCAATGTGGAGATATTACTGTTTGTGCATTTACAATATTCATTGATTTTTGCCATTGAAAAACATGTTTTTCATATACCAGAAATGTTTGAAGCTACTGACTGAATGAAAGGAGCTGGCATCTCACTCTCTTTGAATCTTCTTTATCATGCTAGGATTAGCAGGAAAAAGCTAAAAATTTCAGAATTGCACCGTGCAATGTGGAGATATTACTGTTTGTGCATTTACAATATTCATTGATTTTTGCCATTGAAAAACATGTTTTTCATATACCAGAAATGTTTGAAGCTACTGACTGAATGAAAGGAGCTGGCATCTCACTCTCTTTGAATCTTCTTTATCATGCTAGGATTAGCAGGAAAAAGCAAAAAATTTCAGAATTGCACCTTGCAATGTGGAGATATTACTGTTTTTGCATTTACAATATTCATTGATTTTTGCCATTGAAAAACATGTTTTTCATATACCAGAAATGTTTGAAGCTACTGACTGAATGAAAGGAGCTGGCATCTCACTCTCTTTGAATCTTCTTTATCATGCTAGGATTAGCAGGAAAAAGCTAAAAATTTCAGAATTGCACCTTGCAATGTGGAGATTTTACTGTTTGTGCATTTACAATATTCATTGATTTTTGCCATTGAAAAACATGTTTTTCATATACCAGAAATGTTTGAAGCTACTGACTGAATGAAAGGAGCTGGCATCTCACTCTCTTTGAATCTTCTTTATCATGCTAGGATTAGCAGGAAAAAGCTAAAAATTTCAGAATTGCACCTTGCAATGTGGAGATATTACTGTTTGTGCATTTACAATATTCATTGATTTTTGCCATTGAAAAACATGTTTTTCATATACCAGAAATGTTTGAAGCTACTGACTGAATGAAAGGAGCTGGCATCTCACTCTCTTTGAATCTTCTTTATCATGCTAGGATTAACAGGAAAAAGCTAAAAATTTCAGAATTGCACCGTGCAATGTGGAGATATTACTGTTTGTGCATTTACAATATTCATTGATTTTTGCCATTGAAAAACGTCCAGAAATGTTTGAAGCTACTGACTGAATGAAAGGAGCTGGCATCTCACTCTCTTTGAATCTTCTTTATCATGCTAGGATTAGCAGGAAAAAGCTAAAAATTTCAGAATTGCACCTTGCAATGTGGAGATATTACTGTTTGTGCATTTACAATATTCATTGATTTTTGCCATTGAAAAACATGTTTTTCATATACCAGAAATGTTTGAAGCTACTGACTGAATGAAAGGAGCTGGCATCTCACTCTCTTTGAATCTTCTTTATCATGCTAGGATTAGCAGGAAGAAGCTAAAAATTTCAGAATTGCACCATGCAATGTGGAGATATTACTGTTTGTGCATTTACAATATTCATTGATTTTTGCCATTGAAAAACATGTTTTTCATATACCAGAAATGTTTGAAGCTACTGACTGAATGAAAGGAGCTGGCATCTCACTCTCTTTGAATCTTCTTTATCATGCTAGGATTAGCAGGAAAAAGCAAAAAATTTCAGAATTGCACCGTGCAATGTGGAGATATTACTGTTTGTGCATTTACAATATTCATTGATTTTTGCCATTGAAAAACATGTTTTTCATATACCAGAAATGTTTGAAGCTACTGACTGAATGAAAGGAGCTGGCATCTCACTCTCTTTGAATCTTCTTTATCATGCTAGGATTAGCAGGAAAAAGCAAAAAATTTCAGAATTGCACCGTGCAATGTGGAGATATTACTGTTTGTGCATTTACAATATTCATTGATTTTTGCCATTGAAAAACATGTTTTTCATATACCAGAAATGTTTGAAGCTACTGACTGAATGAAAGGAGCTGGCATCTCACTCTCTTTGAATCTTCTTTATCATGCTAGGATTAGCAGGAAAAAGCAAAAAATTTCAGAATTGCACCGTGCAATGTGGAGATATTACTGTTTGTGCATTTACAATATTCATTGATTTTTGCCATTGAAAAACATGTTTTTCATATACCAGAAATGTTTGAAGCTACTGACTGAATGAAAGGAGCTGGCATCTCACTCTGAATCTTCTTTATCATGCTAGGATTAGCAGGAAAAAGCAAAAAATTTCAGAATTGCACCTTGCAATGTGGAGATATTACTGTTTGTGCATTTACAATATTCATTGATTTTTGCCATTGAAAAACATGTTTTTCATATACCAGAAATGTTTGAAGCTACTGACTGAATGAAAGGAGCTGGCATCTCACTCTCTTTGAATCTTCTTTATCATGCTAGGATTAACAGGAAAAAGCTAAAAATTTCAGAATTGCACCGTGCAATGTGGAGATATTACTGTTTGTGCATTTACAATATTCATTGATTTTTGCCATTGAAAAACATGTTTTTCATATACCAGAAATGTTTGAAGCTACTGACTGAATGAAAGGAGCTGGCATCTCACTCTCTTTGAATCTTCTTTATCATGCTAGGATTAGCAGGAAAAAGCTAAAAATTTCAGAATTGCACCGTGCAATGTGGAGATATTACTGTTTGTGCATTTACAATATTCATTGATTTTTGCCATTGAAAAACATGTTTTTCATATACCAGAAATGTTTGAAGCTACTGACTGAATGAAAGGAGCTGGCATCTCACTCTCTTTGAATCTTCTTTATCATGCTAGGATTAACAGGAAAAAGCAAAAAATTTCAGAATTGCACCGTGCAATGTGGAGATATTACTGTTTGTGCATTTACAATATTCATTGATTTTTGCCATTGAAAAACATGTTTTTCATATACCAGAAATGTTTGAAGCTACTGACTGAATGAAAGGAGCTGGCATCTCACTCTCTTTGAATCTTCTTTATCATGCTAGGATTAACAGGAAAAAGCTAAAAATTTCAGAATTGCACCGTGCAATGTGGAGATATTACTGTTTGTGCATTTACAATATTCATTGATTTTTGCCATTGAAAAACATGTTTTTCATATACCAGAAATGTTTGAAGCTACTGACTGAATGAAAGGAGCTGGCATCTCACTCTCTTTGAATCTTCTTTATCATGCTAGGATTAGCAGGAAAAAGCTAAAAATTTCAGAATTGCACCGTGCAATGTGGAGATATTACTGTTTGTGCATTTACAATATTCATTGATTTTTGCCATTGAAAAACATGTTTTTCATATACCAGAAATGTTTGAAGCTACTGACTGAATGAAAGGAGCTGGCATCTCACTCTCTTTGAATCTTCTTTATCATGCTAGGATTAGCAGGAAAAAGCAAAAAATTTCAGAATTGCACCTTGCAATGTGGAGATATTACTGTTTTTGCATTTACAATATTCATTGATTTTTGCCATTGAAAAACATGTTTTTCATATACCAGAAATGTTTGAAGCTACTGACTGAATGAAAGGAGCTGGCATCTCACTCTCTTTGAATCTTCTTTATCATGCTAGGATTAGCAGGAAAAAGCTAAAAATTTCAGAATTGCACCTTGCAATGTGGAGATATTACTGTTTGTGCATTTACAATATTCATTGATTTTTGCCATTGAAAAACATGTTTTTCATATACCAGAAATGTTTGAAGCTACTGACTGAATGAAAGGAGCTGGCATCTCACTCTCTTTGAATCTTCTTTATCATGCTAGGATTAGCAGGAAAAAGCTAAAAATTTCAGAATTGCACCTTGCAATGTGGAGATATTACTGTTTGTGCATTTACAATATTCATTGATTTTTGCCATTGAAAAACATGTTTTTCATATACCAGAAATGTTTGAAGCTACTGACTGAATGAAAGGAGCTGGCATCTCACTCTCTTTGAATCTTCTTTATCATGCTAGGATTAACAGGAAAAAGCTAAAAATTTCAGAATTGCACCGTGCAATGTGGAGATATTACTGTTTGTGCATTTACAATATTCATTGATTTTTGCCATTGAAAAACGTCCAGAAATGTTTGAAGCTACTGACTGAATGAAAGGAGCTGGCATCTCACTCTCTTTGAATCTTCTTTATCATGCTAGGATTAGCAGGAAAAAGCTAAAAATTTCAGAATTGCACCTTGCAATGTGGAGATATTACTGTTTGTGCATTTACAATATTCATTGATTTTTGCCATTGAAAAACATGTTTTTCATATACCAGAAATGTTTGAAGCTACTGACTGAATGAAAGGAGCTGGCATCTCACTCTCTTTGAATCTTCTTTATCATGCTAGGATTAGCAGGAAGAAGCTAAAAATTTCAGAATTGCACCGTGCAATGTGGAGATATTACTGTTTGTGCATTTACAATATTCATTGATTTTTGCCATTGAAAAACATGTTTTTCATATACCAGAAATGTTTGAAGCTACTGACTGAATGAAAGGAGCTGGCATCTCACTCTCTTTGAATCTTCTTTATCATGCTAGGATTAGCAGGAAAAAGCAAAAAATTTCAGAATTGCACCGTGCAATGTGGAGATATTACTGTTTGTGCATTTACAATATTCATTGATTTTTGCCATTGAAAAACATGTTTTTCATATACCAGAAATGTTTGAAGCTACTGACTGAATGAAAGGAGCTGGCATCTCACTCTCTTTGAATCTTCTTTATCATGCTAGGATTAGCAGGAAAAAGCAAAAAATTTCAGAATTGCACCGTGCAATGTGGAGATATTACTGTTTGTGCATTTACAATATTCATTGATTTTTGCCATTGAAAAACATGTTTTTCATATACCAGAAATGTTTGAAGCTACTGACTGAATGAAAGGAGCTGGCATCTCACTCTGAATCTTCTTTATCATGCTAGGATTAGCAGGAAAAAGCAAAAAATTTCAGAATTGCACCTTGCAATGTGGAGATATTACTGTTTGTGCATTTACAATATTCATTGATTTTTGCCATTGAAAAACATGTTTTTCATATACCAGAAATGTTTGAAGCTACTGACTGAATGAAAGGAGCTGGCATCTCACTCTCTTTGAATCTTCTTTATCATGCTAGGATTAACAGGAAAAAGCTAAAAATTTCAGAATTGCACCGTGCAATGTGGAGATATTACTGTTTGTGCATTTACAATATTCATTGATTTTTGCCATTGAAAAACGTCCAGAAATGTTTGAAGCTACTGACTGAATGAAAGGAGCTGGCATCTCACTCTCTTTGAATCTTCTTTATCATGCTAGGATTAGCAGGAAAAAGCTAAAAATTTCAGAATTGCACCTTGCAATGTGGAGATATTACTGTTTGTGCATTTACAATATTCATTGATTTTTGCCATTGAAAAACATGTTTTTCATATACCAGAAATGTTTGAAGCTACTGACTGAATGAAAGGAGCTGGCATCTCACTCTCTTTGAATCTTCTTTATCATGCTAGGATTAGCAGGAAAAAGCTAAAAATTTCAGAATTGCACCGTGCAATGTGGAGATATTACTGTTTGTGCATTTACAATATTCATTGATTTTTGCCATTGAAAAACATGTTTTTCATATACCAGAAATGTTTGAAGCTACTGACTGAATGAAAGGAGCTGGCATCTCACTCTCTTTGAATCTTCTTTATCATGCTAGGATTAGCAGGAAAAAGCAAAAAATTTCAGAATTGCACCGTGCAATGTGGAGATATTACTGTTTGTGCATTTACAATATTCATTGATTTTTGCCATTGAAAAACATGTTTTTCATATACCAGAAATGTTTGAAGCTACTGACTGAATGAAAGGAGCTGGCATCTCACTCTCTTTGAATCTTCTTTATCATGCTAGGATTAACAGGAAAAAGCTAAAAATTTCAGAATTGCACCTTGCAATGTGGAGATATTACTGTTTGTGCATTTACAATATTCATTGATTTTTGCCATTGAAAAACGTCCAGAAATGTTTGAAGCTACTGACTGAATGAAAGGAGCTGGCATCTCACTCTCTTTGAATCTTCTTTATCATGCTAGGATTAACAGGAAAAAGCAAAAAATTTCAGAATTGCACCTTGCAATGTGGAGATATTACTGTTTGTGCATTTACAATATTCATTGATTTTTGCCATTGAAAAACATGTTTTTCATATACCAGAAATGTTTGAAGCTACTGACTGAATGAAAGGAGCTGGCATCTCACTCTCTTTGAATCTTCTTTATCATGCTAGGATTAACAGGAAAAAGCAAAAAATTTCAGAATTGCACCGTGCAATGTGGAGATATTACTGTTTGTGCATTTACAATATTCATTGATTTTTGCCATTGAAAAACGTCCAGAAATGTTTGAAGCTACTGACTGAATGAAAGGAGCTGGCATCTCACTCTCTTTGAATCTTCTTTATCATGCTAGGATTAGCAGGAAAAAGCTAAAAATTTCAGAATTGCACCGTGCAATGTGGAGATATTACTGTTTGTGCATTTACAATATTCATTGATTTTTGCCATTGAAAAACATGTTTTTCATATACCAGAAATGTTTGAAGCTACTGACTGAATGAAAGGAGCTGGCATCTCACTCTCTTTGAATCTTCTTTATCATGCTAGGATTAGCAGGAAAAAGCTAAAAATTTCAGAATTGCACCGTGCAATGTGGAGATATTACTGTTTGTGCATTTACAATATTCATTGATTTTTGCCATTGAAAAACATGTTTTTCATATACCAGAAATGTTTGAAGCTACTGACTGAATGAAAGGAGCTGGCATCTCACTCTCTTTGAATCTTCTTTATCATGCTAGGATTAACAGGAAAAAGCAAAAAATTTCAGAATTGCACCGTGCAATGTGGAGATATTACTGTTTGTGCATTTACAATATTCATTGATTTTTGCCATTGAAAAACATGTTTTTCATATACCAGAAATGTTTGAAGCTACTGACTGAATGAAAGGAGCTGGCATCTCACTCTCTTTGAATCTTCTTTATCATGCTAGGATTAGCAGGAAAAAGCTAAAAATTTCAGAATTGCACCTTGCAATGTGGAGATATTACTGTTTGTGCATTTACAATATTCATTGATTTTTGCCATTGAAAAACATGTTTTTCATATACCAGAAATGTTTGAAGCTACTGACTGAATGAAAGGAGCTGGCATCTCACTCTCTTTGAATCTTCTTTATCATGCTAGGATTAGCAGGAAAAAGCTAAAAATTTCAGAATTGCACCTTGCAATGTGGAGATATTACTGTTTGTGCATTTACAATATTCATTGATTTTTGCCATTGAAAAACATGTTTTTCATATACCAGAAATGTTTGAAGCTACTGACTGAATGAAAGGAGCTGGCATCTCACTCTCTTTGAATCTTCTTTATCATGCTAGGATTAACAGGAAAAAGCTAAAAATTTCAGAATTGCACCGTGCAATGTGGAGATATTACTGTTTGTGCATTTACAATATTCATTGATTTTTGCCATTGAAAAACGTCCAGAAATGTTTGAAGCTACTGACTGAATGAAAGGAGCTGGCATCTCACTCTCTTTGAATCTTCTTTATCATGCTAGGATTAGCAGGAAAAAGCTAAAAATTTCAGAATTGCACCTTGCAATGTGGAGATATTACTGTTTGTGCATTTACAATATTCATTGATTTTTGCCATTGAAAAACATGTTTTTCATATACCAGAAATGTTTGAAGCTACTGACTGAATGAAAGGAGCTGGCATCTCACTCTCTTTGAATCTTCTTTATCATGCTAGGATTAGCAGGAAAAAGCAAAAAATTTCAGAATTGCACCGTGCAATGTGGAGATATTACTGTTTGTGCATTTACAATATTCATTGATTTTTGCCATTGAAAAACATGTTTTTCATATACCAGAAATGTTTGAAGCTACTGACTGAATGAAAGGAGCTGGCATCTCACTCTCTTTGAATCTTCTTTATCATGCTAGGATTAGCAGGAAAAAGCAAAAAATTTCAGAATTGCACCGTGCAATGTGGAGATATTACTGTTTGTGCATTTACAATATTCATTGATTTTTGCCATTGAAAAACATGTTTTTCATATACCAGAAATGTTTGAAGCTACTGACTGAATGAAAGGAGCTGGCATCTCACTCTCTTTGAATCTTCTTTATCATGCTAGGATTAGCAGGAAAAAGCAAAAAATTTCAGAATTGCACCGTGCAATCTGGAGATATTACTGTTTGTGCATTTACAATATTCATTGATTTTTGCCATTGAAAAACATGTTTTTCATATACCAGAAATGTTTGAAGCTACTGACTGAATGAAAGGAGCTGGCATCTCACTCTGAATCTTCTTTATCATGCTAGGATTAGCAGGAAAAAGCAAAAAATTTCAGAATTGCACCTTGCAATGTGGAGATATTACTGTTTGTGCATTTACAATATTCATTGATTTTTGCCATTGAAAAACATGTTTTTCATATACCAGAAATGTTTGAAGCTACTGACTGAATGAAAGGAGCTGGCATCTCACTCTCTTTGAATCTTCTTTATCATGCTAGGATTAACAGGAAAAAGCTAAAAATTTCAGAATTGCACCGTGCAATGTGGAGATATTACTGTTTGTGCATTTACAATATTCATTGATTTTTGCCATTGAAAAACGTCCAGAAATGTTTGAAGCTACTGACTGAATGAAAGGAGCTGGCATCTCACTCTCTTTGAATCTTCTTTATCATGCTAGGATTAGCAGGAAAAAGCTAAAAATTTCAGAATTGCACCTTGCAATGTGGAGATATTACTGTTTGTGCATTTACAATATTCATTGATTTTTGCCATTGAAAAACATGTTTTTCATATACCAGAAATGTTTGAAGCTACTGACTGAATGAAAGGAGCTGGCATCTCACTCTCTTTGAATCTTCTTTATCATGCTAGGATTAGCAGGAAAAAGCTAAAAATTTCAGAATTGCACCGTGCAATGTGGAGATATTACTGTTTGTGCATTTACAATATTCATTGATTTTTGCCATTGAAAAACATGTTTTTCATATACCAGAAATGTTTGAAGCTACTGACTGAATGAAAGGAGCTGGCATCTCACTCTCTTTGAATCTTCTTTATCATGCTAGGATTAGCAGGAAAAAGCAAAAAATTTCAGAATTGCACCGTGCAATGTGGAGATATTACTGTTTGTGCATTTACAATATTCATTGATTTTTGCCATTGAAAAACATGTTTTTCATATACCAGAAATGTTTGAAGCTACTGACTGAATGAAAGGAGCTGGCATCTCACTCTCTTTGAATCTTCTTTATCATGCTAGGATTAACAGGAAAAAGCTAAAAATTTCAGAATTGCACCTTGCAATGTGGAGATATTACTGTTTGTGCATTTACAATATTCATTGATTTTTGCCATTGAAAAACGTCCAGAAATGTTTGAAGCTACTGACTGAATGAAAGGAGCTGGCATCTCACTCTCTTTGAATCTTCTTTATCATGCTAGGATTAACAGGAAAAAGCAAAAAATTTCAGAATTGCACCTTGCAATGTGGAGATATTACTGTTTGTGCATTTACAATATTCATTGATTTTTGCCATTGAAAAACATGTTTTTCATATACCAGAAATGTTTGAAGCTACTGACTGAATGAAAGGAGCTGGCATCTCACTCTCTTTGAATCTTCTTTATCATGCTAGGATTAACAGGAAAAAGCAAAAAATTTCAGAATTGCACCGTGCAATGTGGAGATATTACTGTTTGTGCATTTACAATATTCATTGATTTTTGCCATTGAAAAACGTCCAGAAATGTTTGAAGCTACTGACTGAATGAAAGGAGCTGGCATCTCACTCTCTTTGAATCTTCTTTATCATGCTAGGATTAGCAGGAAAAAGCTAAAAATTTCAGAATTGCACCGTGCAATGTGGAGATATTACTGTTTGTGCATTTACAATATTCATTGATTTTTGCCATTGAAAAACATGTTTTTCATATACCAGAAATGTTTGAAGCTACTGACTGAATGAAAGGAGCTGGCATCTCACTCTCTTTGAATCTTCTTTATCATGCTAGGATTAGCAGGAAAAAGCTAAAAATTTCAGAATTGCACCGTGCAATGTGGAGATATTACTGTTTGTGCATTTACAATATTCATTGATTTTTGCCATTGAAAAACATGTTTTTCATATACCAGAAATGTTTGAAGCTACTGACTGAATGAAAGGAGCTGGCATCTCACTCTCTTTGAATCTTCTTTATCATGCTAGGATTAACAGGAAAAAGCAAAAAATTTCAGAATTGCACCGTGCAATGTGGAGATATTACTGTTTGTGCATTTACAATATTCATTGATTTTTGCCATTGAAAAACATGTTTTTCATATACCAGAAATGTTTGAAGCTACTGACTGAATGAAAGGAGCTGGCATCTCACTCTCTTTGAATCTTCTTTATCATGCTAGGATTAGCAGGAAAAAGCTAAAAATTTCAGAATTGCACCTTGCAATGTGGAGATATTACTGTTTGTGCATTTACAATATTCATTGATTTTTGCCATTGAAAAACATGTTTTTCATATACCAGAAATGTTTGAAGCTACTGACTGAATGAAAGGAGCTGGCATCTCACTCTCTTTGAATCTTCTTTATCATGCTAGGATTAGCAGGAAAAAGCTAAAAATTTCAGAATTGCACCTTGCAATGTGGAGATATTACTGTTTGTGCATTTACAATATTCATTGATTTTTGCCATTGAAAAACATGTTTTTCATATACCAGAAATGTTTGAAGCTACTGACTGAATGAAAGGAGCTGGCATCTCACTCTCTTTGAATCTTCTTTATCATGCTAGGATTAACAGGAAAAAGCTAAAAATTTCAGAATTGCACCGTGCAATGTGGAGATATTACTGTTTGTGCATTTACAATATTCATTGATTTTTGCCATTGAAAAACGTCCAGAAATGTTTGAAGCTACTGACTGAATGAAAGGAGCTGGCATCTCACTCTCTTTGAATCTTCTTTATCATGCTAGGATTAGCAGGAAAAAGCAAAAAATTTCAGAATTGCACCGTGCAATGTGGAGATATTACTGTTTGTGCATTTACAATATTCATTGATTTTTGCCATTGAAAAACATGTTTTTCATATACCAGAAATGTTTGAAGCTACTGACTGAATGAAAGGAGCTGGCATCTCACTCTCTTTGAATCTTCTTTATCATGCTAGGATTAACAGGAAAAAGCTAAAAATTTCAGAATTGCACCGTGCAATGTGGAGATATTACTGTTTGTGCATTTACAATATTCATTGATTTTTGCCATTGAAAAACATGTTTTTCATATACCAGAAATGTTTGAAGCTACTGACTGAATGAAAGGAGCTGGCATCTCACTCTCTTTGAATCTTCTTTATCATGCTAGGATTAACAGGAAAAAGCTAAAAATTTCAGAATTGCACCTTGCAATGTGGAGATATTACTGTTTGTGCATTTACAATATTCATTGATTTTTGCCATTGAAAAACGTCCAGAAATGTTTGAAGCTACTGACTGAATGAAAGGAGCTGGCATCTCACTCTCTTTGAATCTTCTTTATCATGCTAGGATTAACAGGAAAAAGCTAAAAATTTCAGAATTGCACCTTGCAATGTGGAGATATTACTGTTTGTGCATTTACAATATTCATTGATTTTTGCCATTGAAAAACATGTTTTTCATATACCAGAAATGTTTGAAGCTACTGACTGAATGAAAGGAGCTGGCATCTCACTCTCTTTGAATCTTCTTTATCATGCTAGGATTAGCAGGAAAAAGCAAAAAATTTCAGAATTGCACCTTGCAATGTGGAGATATTACTGTTTGTGCATTTACAATATTCATTGATTTTTGCCATTGAAAAACATGTTTTTCATATACCAGAAATGTTTGAAGCTACTGACTGAATGAAAGGAGCTGGCATCTCACTCTCTTTGAATCTTCTTTATCATGCTAGGATTAGCAGGAAAAAGCAAAAAATTTCAGAATTGCACCGTGCAATGTGGAGATATTACTGTTTGTGCATTTACAATATTCATTGATTTTTGCCATTGAAAAACATGTTTTTCATATACCAGAAATGTTTGAAGCTACTGACTGAATGAAAGGAGCTGGCATCTCACTCTCTTTGAATCTTCTTTATCATGCTAGGATTAACAGGAAAAAGCTAAAAATTTCAGAATTGCACCGTGCAATGTGGAGATATTACTGTTTGTGCATTTACAATATTCATTGATTTTTGCCATTGAAAAACATGTTTTTCATATACCAGAAATGTTTGAAGCTACTGACTGAATGAAAGGAGCTGGCATCTCACTCTCTTTGAATCTTCTTTATCATGCTAGGATTAACAGGAAAAAGCTAAAAATTTCAGAATTGCACCGTGCAATGTGGAGATATTACTGTTTGTGCATTTACAATATTCATTGATTTTTGCCATTGAAAAACATGTTTTTCATATACCAGAAATGTTTGAAGCTACTGACTGAATGAAAGGAGCTGGCATCTCACTCTCTTTGAATCTTCTTTATCATGCTAGGATTAACAGGAAAAAGCAAAAAATTTCAGAATTGCACCGTGCAATGTGGAGATATTACTGTTTGTGCATTTACAATATTCATTGATTTTTGCCATTGAAAAACATGTTTTTCATATACCAGAAATGTTTGAAGCTACTGACTGAATGAAAGGAGCTGGCATCTCACTCTCTTTGAATCTTCTTTATCATGCTAGGATTAGCAGGAAAAAGCAAAAAATTTCAGAATTGCACCGTGCAATGTGGAGATATTACTGTTTGTGCATTTACAATATTCATTGATTTTTGCCATTGAAAAACATGTTTTTCATATACCAGAAATGTTTGAAGCTACTGACTGAATGAAAGGAGCTGGCATCTCACTCTCTTTGAATCTTCTTTATCATGCTAGGATTAACAGGAAAAAGCTAAAAATTTCAGAATTGCACCGTGCAATGTGGAGATATTACTGTTTGTGCATTTACAATATTCATTGATTTTTGCCATTGAAAAACGTCCAGAAATGTTTGAAGCTACTGACTGAATGAAAGGAGCTGGCATCTCACTCTCTTTGAATCTTCTTTATCATGCTAGGATTAGCAGGAAAAAGCAAAAAATTTCAGAATTGCACCGTGCAATGTGGAGATATTACTGTTTGTGCATTTACAATATTCATTGATTTTTGCCATTGAAAAACATGTTTTTCATATACCAGAAATGTTTGAAGCTACTGACTGAATGAAAGGAGCTGGCATCTCACTCTCTTTGAATCTTCTTTATCATGCTAGGATTAACAGGAAAAAGCTAAAAATTTCAGAATTGCACCTTGCAATGTGGAGATATTACTGTTTGTGCATTTACAATATTCATTGATTTTTGCCATTGAAAAACATGTTTTTCATATACCAGAAATGTTTGAAGCTACTGACTGAATGAAAGGAGCTGGCATCTCACTCTCTTTGAATCTTCTTTATCATGCTAGGATTAACAGGAAAAAGCAAAAAATTTCAGAATTGCACCTTGCAATGTGGAGATATTACTGTTTGTGCATTTACAATATTCATTGATTTTTGCCATTGAAAAACATGTTTTTCATATACCAGAAATGTTTGAAGCTACTGACTGAATGAAAGGAGCTGGCATCTCACTCTCTTTGAATCTTCTTTATCATGCTAGGATTAACAGGAAAAAGCTAAAAATTTCAGAATTGCACCGTGCAATGTGGAGATATTACTGTTTGTGCATTTACAATATTCATTGATTTTTGCCATTGAAAAACGTCCAGAAATGTTTGAAGCTACTGACTGAATGAAAGGAGCTGGCATCTCACTCTCTTTGAATCTTCTTTATCATGCTAGGATTAGCAGGAAAAAGCTAAAAATTTCAGAATTGCACCTTGCAATGTGGAGATATTACTGTTTGTGCATTTACAATATTCATTGATTTTTGCCATTGAAAAACATGTTTTTCATATACCAGAAATGTTTGAAGCTACTGACTGAATGAAAGGAGCTGGCATCTCACTCTCTTTGAATCTTCTTTATCATGCTAGGATTAGCAGGAAAAAGCAAAAAATTTCAGAATTGCACCTTGCAATGTGGAGATATTACTGTTTGTGCATTTACAATATTCATTGATTTTTACCATTGAAAAACATGTTTTTCATATACCAGAAATGTTTGAAGCTACTGACTGAATGAAAGGAGCTGGCATCTCACTCTCTTTGAATCTTCTTTATCATGCTAGGATTAACAGGAAAAAGCTAAAAATTTCAGAATTGCACCTTGCAATGTGGAGATATTACTGTTTGTGCATTTACAATATTCATTGATTTTTGCCATTGAAAAACATGTTTTTCATATACCAGAAATGTTTGAAGCTACTGACTGAATGAAAGGAGCTGGCATCTCACTCTCTTTGAATCTTCTTTATCATGCTAGGATTAGCAGGAAAAAGCAAAAAATTTCAGAATTGCACCTTGCAATGTGGAGATATTACTGTTTGTGCATTTACAATATTCATTGATTTTTGCCATTGAAAAACATGTTTTTCATATACCAGAAATGTTTGAAGCTACTGACTGAATGAAAGGAGCTGGCATCTCACTCTCTTTGAATCTTCTTTATCATGCTAGGATTAACAGGAAAAAGCTAAAAATTTCAGAATTGCACCGTGCAATGTGGAGATATTACTGTTTGTGCATTTACAATATTCATTGATTTTTGCCATTGAAAAACGTCCAGAAATGTTTGAAGCTACTGACTGAATGAAAGGAGCTGGCATCTCACTCTCTTTGAATCTTCTTTATCATGCTAGGATTAGCAGGAAAAAGCAAAAAATTTCAGAATTGCACCTTGCAATGTGGAGATATTACTGTTTGTGCATTTACAATATTCATTGATTTTTGCCATTGAAAAACATGTTTTTCATATACCAGAAATGTTTGAAGCTACTGACTGAATGAAAGGAGCTGGCATCTCACTCTCTTTGAATCTTCTTTATCATGCTAGGATTAACAGGAAAAAGCAAAAAATTTCAGAATTGCACCTTGCAATGTGGAGATATTACTGTTTGTGCATTTACAATATTCATTGATTTTTGCCATTGAAAAACATGTTTTTCATATACCAGAAATGTTTGAAGCTACTGACTGAATGAAAGGAGCTGGCATCTCACTCTCTTTGAATCTTCTTTATCATGCTAGGATTAACAGGAAAAAGCTAAAAATTTCAGAATTGCACCGTGCAATGTGGAGATATTACTGTTTGTGCATTTACAATATTCATTGATTTTTGCCATTGAAAAACGTCCAGAAATGTTTGAAGCTACTGACTGAATGAAAGGAGCTGGCATCTCACTCTCTTTGAATCTTCTTTATCATGCTAGGATTAACAGGAAAAAGCTAAAAATTTCAGAATTGCACCGTGCAATGTGGAGATATTACTGTTTGTGCATTTACAATATTCATTGATTTTTGCCATTGAAAAACATGTTTTTCATATACCAGAAATGTTTGAAGCTACTGACTGAATGAAAGGAGCTGGCATCTCACTCTCTTTGAATCTTCTTTATCATGCTAGGATTAACAGGAAAAAGCTAAAAATTTCAGAATTGCACCGTGCAATGTGGAGATATTACTGTTTGTGTATTTACAATATTCATTGATTTTTGCCATTGAAAAACATGTTTTTCATATACCAGAAATGTTTGAAGCTACTGACTGAATGAAAGGAGCTGGCATCTCACTCTCTTTGAATCTTCTTTATCATGCTAGGATTAGCAGGAAAAAGCAAAAAATTTCAGAATTGCACCTTGCAATGTGGAGATATTACTGTTTGTGCATTTACAATATTCATTGATTTTTGCCATTGAAAAACGTCCAGAAATGTTTGAAGCTACTGACTGAATGAAAGGAGCTGGCATCTCACTCTCTTTGAATCTTCTTTATCATGCTAGGATTAGCAGGAAAAAGCAAAAAATTTCAGAATTGCACCGTGCAATGTGGAGATATTACTGTTTGTGCATTTACAATATTCATTGATTTTTGCCATTGAAAAACATGTTTTTCATATACCAGAAATGTTTGAAGCTACTGACTGAATGAAAGGAGCTGGCATCTCACTCTCTTTGAATCTACTTTATCATGCTAGGATTAGCAGGAAAAAGCAAAAAATTTCAGAATTGCACCTTGCAATGTGGAGATATTACTGTTTGTGCATTTACAATATTCATTGATTTTTGCCATTGAAAAACATGTTTTTCATATACCAGAAATGTTTGAAGCTACTGACTGAATGAAAGGAGCTGGCATCTCACTCTCTTTGAATCTTCTTTATCATGCTAGGATTAACAGGAAAAAGCTAAAAATTTCAGAATTGCACCGTGCAATGTGGAGATATTACTGTTTGTGCATTTACAATATTCATTGATTTTTGCCATTGAAAAACGTCCAGAAATGTTTGAAGCTACTGACTGAATGAAAGGAGCTGGCATCTCACTCTCTTTGAATCTTCTTTATCATGCTAGGATTAGCAGGAAAAAGCAAAAAATTTCAGAATTGCACCGTGCAATGTGGAGATATTACTGTTTGTGCATTTACAATATTCATTGATTTTTGCCATTGAAAAACATGTTTTTCATATACCAGAAATGTTTGAAGCTACTGACTGAATGAAAGGAGCTGGCATCTCACTCTCTTTGAATCTTCTTTATCATGCTAGGATTAACAGGAAAAAGCAAAAAATTTCAGAATTGCACCTTGCAATGTGGAGATATTACTGTTTGTGCATTTACAATATTCATTGATTTTTGCCATTGAAAAACATGTTTTTCATATACCAGAAATGTTTGAAGCTACTGACTGAATGAAAGGAGCTGGCATCTCACTCTCTTTGAATCTTCTTTATCATGCTAGGATTAACAGGAAAAAGCAAAAAATTTCAGAATTGCACCTTGCAATGTGGAGATATTACTGTTTGTGCATTTACAATATTCATTGATTTTTGCCATTGAAAAACATGTTTTTCATATACCAGAAATGTTTGAAGCTACTGACTGAATGAAAGGAGCTGGCATCTCACTCTCTTTGAATCTTCTTTATCATGCTAGGCTTAACAGGAAAAAGCTAAAAATTTCAGAATTGCACCGTGCAATGTGGAGATATTACTGTTTGTGCATTTACAATATTCATTGATTTTTGCCATTGAAAAACGTCCAGAAATGTTTGAAGCTACTGACTGAATGAAAGGAGCTGGCATCTCACTCTCTTTGAATCTTCTTTATCATGCTAGGATTAACAGGAAAAAGCTAAAAATTTCAGAATTGCACCGTGCAATGTGGAGATATTACTGTTTGTGTATTTACAATATTCATTGATTTTTGCCATTGAAAAACATGTTTTTCATATACCAGAAATGTTTGAAGCTACTGACTGAATGAAAGGAGCTGGCATCTCACTCTCTTTGAATCTTCTTTATCATGCTAGGATTAGCAGGAAAAAGCAAAAAATTTCAGAATTGCACCGTGCAATGTGGAGATATTACTGTTTGTGCATTTACAATATTCATTGATTTTTGCCATTGAAAAACATGTTTTTCATATACCAGAAATGTTTGAAGCTACTGACTGAATGAAAGGAGCTGGCATCTCACTCTCTTTGAATCTTCTTTATCATGCTAGGATTAGCAGGAAAAAGCTAAAAATTTCAGAATTGCACCTTGCAATGTGGAGATATTACTGTTTGTGCATTTACAATATTCATTGATTTTTGCCATTGAAAAACATGTTTTTCATATACCAGAAATGTTTGAAGCTACTGACTGAATGAAAGGAGCTGGCATCTCACTCTCTTTGAATCTTCTTTATCATGCTTGGATTAGCAGGAAAAAGCTAAAAATTTCAGAATTGCACCTTGCAATGTGGAGATATTACTGTTTGTGCATTTACAATATTCATTGATTTTTGCCATTGAAAAACATCCAGAAATGTTTGAAGCTACTGACTGAATGAAAGGAGCTGGCATCTCACTCTCTTTGAATCTTCTTTATCATGCTAGGATTAACAGGAAAAAGCTAAAAATTTCAGAATTGCACCGTGCAATGTGGAGATATTACTGTTTGTGCATTTACAATATTCATTGATTTTTGCCATTGAAAAACGTCCAGAAATGTTTGAAGCTACTGACTGAATGAAAGGAGCTGGCATCTCACTCTCTTTGAATCTTCTTTATCATGCTAGGATTAGCAGGAAAAAGCAAAAAATTTCAGAATTGCACCGTGCAATGTGGAGATATTACTGTTTGTGCATTTACAATATTCATTGATTTTTGCCATTGAAAAACATGTTTTTCATATACCAGAAATGTTTGAAGCTACTGACTGAATGAAAGGAGCTGGCATCTCACTCTCTTTGAATCTTCTTTATCATGCTAGGATTAGCAGGAAAAAGCAAAAAATTTCAGAATTGCACCATGCAATGTGGAGATATTACTGTTTGTGCATTTACAATATTCATTGATTTTTGCCATTGAAAAACATGTTTTTCATATACCAGAAATGTTTGAAGCTACTGACTGAATGAAAGGAGCTGGCATCTCACTCTCTTTGAATCTTCTTTATCATGCTAGGATTAACAGGAAAAAGCTAAAAATTTCAGAATTGCACCTTGCAATGTGGAGATATTACTGTTTGTGCATTTACAATATTCATTGATTTTTGCCATTGAAAAACGTCCAGAAATGTTTGAAGCTACTGACTGAATGAAAGGAGCTGGCATCTCACTCTCTTTGAATCTTCTTTATCATGCTAGGATTAACAGGAAAAAGCAAAAAATTTCAGAATTGCACCTTGCAATGTGGAGATATTACTGTTTGTGCATTTACAATATTCATTGATTTTTGCCATTGAAAAACATGTTTTTCATATACCAGAAATGTTTGAAGCTACTGACTGAATGAAAGGAGCTGGCATCTCACTCTCTTTGAATCTTCTTTATCATGCTAGGATTAGCAGGAAAAAGCAAAAAATTTCAGAATTGCACCGTGCAATGTGGAGATATTACTGTTTGTGCATTTACAATATTCATTGATTTTTGCCATTGAAAAACGTCCAGAAATGTTTGAAGCTACTGACTGAATGAAAGGAGCTGGCATCTCACTCTCTTTGAATCTTCTTTATCATGCTAGGATTAGCTGGAAAAAGCTAAAAATTTCAGAATTGCACCTTGCAATGTGGAGATATTACTGTTTGTGCATTTACAATATTCATTGATTTTTGCCATTGAAAAACATGTTTTTCATATACCAGAAATGTTTGAAGCTACTGACTGAATGAAAGGAGCTGGCATCTCACTCTCTTTGAATCTTCTTTATCATGCTAGGATTAACAGGAAAAAGCTAAAAATTTCAGAATTGCACCTTGCAATGTGGAGATATTACTGTTTGTGCATTTACAATATTCATTGATTTTTGCCATTGAAAAACATGTTTTTCATATACCAGAAATGTTTGAAGCTACTGACTGAAAGAAAGGAGCTGGCATCTCACTCTCTTTGAATCTTCTTTATCATGCTAGGATTAGCAGGAAAAAGCAAAAAATTTCAGAATTGCACCGTGCAATGTGGAGATATTACTGTTTGTGCATTTACAATATTCATTGATTTTTGCCATTGAAAAACGTCCAGAAATGTTTGAAGCTACTGACTGAATGAAAGGAGCTGGCATCTCACTCTCTTTGAATCTTCTTTATCATGCTAGGATTAGCAGGAAAAAGCAAAAAATTTCAGAATTGCACCGTGCAATGTGGAGATATTACTGTTTGTGCATTTACAATATTCATTGATTTTTGCCATTGAAAAACATGTTTTTCATATACCAGAAATGTTTGAAGCTACTGACTGAATGAAAGGAGCTGGCATCTCACTCTCTTTGAATCTTCTTTATCATGCTAGGATTAACAGGAAAAAGCTAAAAATTTCAGAATTGCACCGTGCAATGTGGAGATATTACTGATTGTGCATTTACAATATTCATTGATTTTTGCCATTGAAAAACGTCCAGAAATGTTTGAAGCTACTGACTGAATGAAAGGAGCTGGCATCTCACTCTCTTTGAATCTTCTTTATCATGCTAGGATTAGCAGGAAAAAGCAAAAAATTTCAGAATTGCACCGTGCAATGTGGAGATATTACTGTTTGTGCATTTACAATATTCATTGATTTTTGCCATTGAAAAACATGTTTTTCATATACCAGAAATGTTTGAAGCTACTGACTGAATGAAAGGAGCTGGCATCTCACTCTCTTTGAATCTTCTTTATCATGCTAGGATTAACAGGAAAAAGCTAAAAATTTCAGAATTGCACCTTGCAATGTGGAGATATTACTGTTTGTGCATTTACAATATTCATTGATTTTTGCCATTGAAAAACGTCCAGAAATGTTTGAAGCTACTGACTGAATGAAAGGAGCTGGCATCTCACTCTCTTTGAATCTTCTTTATCATGCTAGGATTAACAGGAAAAAGCAAAAAATTTCAGAATTGCACCGTGCAATGTGGAGATATTACTGTTTGTGCATTTACAATATTCATTGATTTTTGCCATTGAAAAACATGTTTTTCATATACCAGAAATGTTTGAAGCTACTGACTGAATGAAAGGAGCTGGCATCTCACTCTCTTTGAATCTTCTTTATCATGCTAGGATTAGCAGGAAAAAGCTAAAAATTTCAGAATTGCACCTTGCAATGTGGAGATATTACTGTTTGTGCATTTACAATATTCATTGATTTTTGCCATTGAAAAACATGTTTTTCATATACCAGAAATGTTTGAAGCTACTGACTGAATGAAAGGAGCTGGCATCTCACTCTCTTTGAATCTTCTTTATCATGCTAGGATTAACAGGAAAAAGCTAAAAATTTCAGAATTGCACCTTGCAATGTGGAGATATTACTGTTTGTGCATTTACAATATTCATTGATTTTTGCCATTGAAAAACATGTTTTTCATATACCAGAAATGATTGAAGCTACTGACTGAATGAAAGGAGCTGGCATCTCACTCTCTTTGAATCTTCTTTATCATGCTAGGATTAACAGGAAAAAGCTAAAAATTTCAGAATTGCACCGTGCAATGTGGAGATATTACTGTTTGTGCATTTACAATATTCATTGATTTTTGCCATTGAAAAACGTCCAGAAATGTTTGAAGCTACTGACTGAATGAAAGGAGCTGGCATCTCACTCTCTTTGAATCTTCTTTATCATGCTAGGATTAGCAGGAAAAAGCAAAAAATTTCAGAATTGCACCGTGCAATGTGGAGATATTACTGTTTGTGCATTTACAATATTCATTGATTTTTGCCATTGAAAAACGTCCAGAAATGTTTGAAGCTACTGACTGAATGAAAGGAGCTGGCATCTCACTCTCTTTGAATCTTCTTTATCATGCTAGGATTAGCTGGAAAAAGCTAAAAATTTCAGAATTGCACCTTGCAATGTGGAGATATTACTGTTTGTGCATTTACAATATTCATTGATTTTTGCCATTGAAAAACATGTTTTTCATATACCAGAAATGTTTGAAGCTACTGACTGAATGAAAGGAGCTGGCATCTCACTCTCTTTGAATCTTCTTTATCATGCTAGGATTAACAGGAAAAAGCTAAAAATTTCAGAATTGCACCTTGCAATGTGGAGATATTACTGTTTGTGCATTTACAATATTCATTGATTTTTGCCATTGAAAAACATGTTTTTCATATACCAGAAATGTTTGAAGCTACTGACTGAAAGAAAGGAGCTGGCATCTCACTCTCTTTGAATCTTCTTTATCATGCTAGGATTAGCAGGAAAAAGCAAAAAATTTCAGAATTGCACCGTGCAATGTGGAGATATTACTGTTTGTGCATTTACAATATTCATTGATTTTTGCCATTGAAAAACGTCCAGAAATGTTTGAAGCTACTGACTGAATGAAAGGAGCTGGCATCTCACTCTCTTTGAATCTTCTTTATCATGCTAGGATTAGCAGGAAAAAGCAAAAAATTTCAGAATTGCACCGTGCAATGTGGAGATATTACTGTTTGTGCATTTACAATATTCATTGATTTTTGCCATTGAAAAACATGTTTTTCATATACCAGAAATGTTTGAAGCTACTGACTGAATGAAAGGAGCTGGCATCTCACTCTCTTTGAATCTTCTTTATCATGCTAGGATTAACAGGAAAAAGCTAAAAATTTCAGAATTGCACCGTGCAATGTGGAGATATTACTGATTGTGCATTTACAATATTCATTGATTTTTGCCATTGAAAAACGTCCAGAAATGTTTGAAGCTACTGACTGAATGAAAGGAGCTGGCATCTCACTCTCTTTGAATCTTCTTTATCATGCTAGGATTAGCAGGAAAAAGCAAAAAATTTCAGAATTGCACCGTGCAATGTGGAGATATTACTGTTTGTGCATTTACAATATTCATTGATTTTTGCCATTGAAAAACATGTTTTTCATATACCAGAAATGTTTGAAGCTACTGACTGAATGAAAGGAGCTGGCATCTCACTCTCTTTGAATCTTCTTTATCATGCTAGGATTAACAGGAAAAAGCTAAAAATTTCAGAATTGCACCTTGCAATGTGGAGATATTACTGTTTGTGCATTTACAATATTCATTGATTTTTGCCATTGAAAAACGTCCAGAAATGTTTGAAGCTACTGACTGAATGAAAGGAGCTGGCATCTCACTCTCTTTGAATCTTCTTTATCATGCTAGGATTAACAGGAAAAAGCAAAAAATTTCAGAATTGCACCGTGCAATGTGGAGATATTACTGTTTGTGCATTTACAATATTCATTGATTTTTGCCATTGAAAAACATGTTTTTCATATACCAGAAATGTTTGAAGCTACTGACTGAATGAAAGGAGCTGGCATCTCACTCTCTTTGAATCTTCTTTATCATGCTAGGATTAGCAGGAAAAAGCTAAAAATTTCAGAATTGCACCTTGCAATGTGGAGATATTACTGTTTGTGCATTTACAATATTCATTGATTTTTGCCATTGAAAAACATGTTTTTCATATACCAGAAATGTTTGAAGCTACTGACTGAATGAAAGGAGCTGGCATCTCACTCTCTTTGAATCTTCTTTATCATGCTAGGATTAACAGGAAAAAGCTAAAAATTTCAGAATTGCACCTTGCAATGTGGAGATATTACTGTTTGTGCATTTACAATATTCATTGATTTTTGCCATTGAAAAACATGTTTTTCATATACCAGAAATGATTGAAGCTACTGACTGAATGAAAGGAGCTGGCATCTCACTCTCTTTGAATCTTCTTTATCATGCTAGGATTAACAGGAAAAAGCTAAAAATTTCAGAATTGCACCGTGCAATGTGGAGATATTACTGTTTGTGCATTTACAATATTCATTGATTTTTGCCATTGAAAAACGTCCAGAAATGTTTGAAGCTACTGACTGAATGAAAGGAGCTGGCATCTCACTCTCTTTGAATCTTCTTTATCATGCTAGGATTAGCAGGAAAAAGCAAAAAATTTCAGAATTGCACCGTGCAATGTGGAGATATTACTGTTTGTGCATTTACAATATTCATTGATTTTTGCCATTGAAAAACATGTTTTTCATATACCAGAAATGTTTGAAGCTACTGACTGAATGAAAGGAGCTGGCATCTCACTCTCTTTGAATCTTCTTTATCATGCTAGGATTAACAGGAAAAAGCTAAAAATTTCAGAATTGCACCTTGCAATGTGGAGATATTACTGTTTGTGCATTTACAATATTCATTGATTTTTGCCATTGAAAAACGTCCAGAAATGTTTGAAGCTACTGACTGAATGAAAGGAGCTGGCATCTCACTCTCTTTGAATCTTCTTTATCATGCTAGGATTAACAGGAAAAAGCAAAAAATTTCAGAATTGCACCGTGCAATGTGGAGATATTACTGTTTGTGCATTTACAATATTCATTGATTTTTGCCATTGAAAAACATGTTTTTCATATACCAGAAATGTTTGAAGCTACTGACTGAATGAAAGGAGCTGGCATCTCACTCTCTTTGAATCTTCTTTATCATGCTAGGATTAACAGGAAAAAGCAAAAAATTTCAGAATTGCACCTTGCAATGTGGAGATATTACTGTTTGTGCATTTACAATATTCATTGATTTTTGCCATTGAAAAACATGTTTTTCATATACCAGAAATGTTTGAAGCTACTGACTGAATGAAAGGAGCTGGCATCTCACTCTCTTTGAATCTTCTTTATCATGCTAGGATTAACAGGAAAAAGCTAAAAATTTCAGAATTGCACCGTGCAATGTGGAGATATTACTGTTTGTGCATTTACAATATTCATTGATTTTTGCCATTGAAAAACGTCCAGAAATGTTTGAAGCTACTGACTGAATGAAAGGAGCTGGCATCTCACTCTCTTTGAATCTTCTTTATCATGCTAGGATTAACAGGAAAAAGCTAAAAATTTCAGAATTGCACCTTGCAATGTGGAGATATTACTGTTTGTGCATTTACAATATTCATTGATTTTTGCCATTGAAAAACATGTTTTTCATATACCAGAAATGTTTGAAGCTACTGACTGAATGAAAGGAGCTGGCATCTCACTCTCTTTGAATCTTCTTTATCATGCTAGGATTAACAGGAAAAAGCAAAAAATTTCAGAATTGCACCTTGCAATGTGAAGATATTACTGTTTGTGCATTTACAATATTCATTGATTTTTGCCATTGAAAAACATGTTTTTCATATACCAGAAATGTTTGAAGCTACTGACTGAATGAAAGGAGCTGGCATCTCACTCTCTTTGAATCTTCTTTATCATGCTAGGATTAACAGGAAAAAGCTAAAAATTTCAGAATTGCACCGTGCAATGTGGAGATATTACTGTTTGTGCATTTACAATATTCATTGATTTTTGCCATTGAAAAACGTCCAGAAATGTTTGAAGCTACTGACTGAATGAAAGGAGCTGGCATCTCACTCTCTTTGAATCTTCTTTATCATGCTAGGATTAACAGGAAAAAGCTAAAAATTTCAGAATTGCACCGTGCAATGTGGAGATATTACTGTTTGTGCATTTACAATATTCATTGATTTTTGCCATTGAAAAACATGTTTTTCATATACCAGAAATGTTTGAAGCTACTGACTGAATGAAAGGAGCTGGCATCTCACTCTCTTTGAATCTTCTTTATCATGCTAGGATTAACAGGAAAAAGCTAAAAATTTCAGAATTGCACCGTGCAATGTGGAGATATTACTGTTTGTGCATTTACAATATTCATTGATTTTTGCCATTGAAAAACATGTTTTTCATATACCAGAAATGTTTGAAGCTACTGACTGAATGAAAGGAGCTGGCATCTCACTCTCTTTGAATCTTCTTTATCATGCTAGGATCAGCAGGAAAAAGCAAAAAATTTCAGAATTGCACCTTGCAATGTGGAGATATTACTGTTTGTGCATTTACAATATTCATTGATTTTTGCCATTGAAAAACGTCCAGAAATGTTTGAAGCTACTGACTGAATGAAAGGAGCTGGCATCTCACTCTCTTTGAATCTTCTTTATCATGCTAGGATTAGCAGGAAAAAGCAAAAAATTTCAGAATTGCACCGTGCAATGTGGAGATATTACTGTTTGTGCATTTACAATATTCATTGATTTTTGCCATTGAAAAACGTCCAGAAATGTTTGAAGCTACTGACTGAATGAAAGGAGCTGGCATCTCACTCTCTTTGAATCTTCTTTATCATGCTAGGATTAGCAGGAAAAAGCAAAAAATTTCAGAATTGCACCGTGCAATGTGGAGATATTACTGTTTGTGCATTTACAATATTCATTGATTTTTGCCATTGAAAAACATGTTTTTCATATACCAGAAATGTTTGAAGCTACTGACTGAATGAAAGGAGCTGGCATCTCACTCTCTTTGAATCTTCTTTATCATGCTAGGATTAGCAGGAAAAAGCAAAAAATTTCAGAATTGCACCGTGCAATGTGGAGATATTACTGTTTGTGCATTTACAATATTCATTGATTTTTGCCATTGAAAAACATGTTTTTCATATACCAGAAATGTTTGAAGCTACTGACTGAATGAAAGGAGCTGGCATCTCACTCTCTTTGAATCTTCTTTATCATGCTAGGATTAACAGGAAAAAGCTAAAAATTTCAGAATTGCACCTTGCAATGTGGAGATATTACTGTTTGTGCATTTACAATATTCATTGATTTTTGCCATTGAAAAACGTCCAGAAATGTTTGAAGCTACTGACTGAATGAAAGGAGCTGGCATCTCACTCTCTTTGAATCTTCTTTATCATGCTAGGATTAACAGGAAAAAGCAAAAAATTTCAGAATTGCACCTTGCAATGTGGAGATATTACTGTTTGTGCATTTACAATATTCATTGATTTTTGCCATTGAAAAACATGTTTTTCATATACCAGAAATGTTTGAAGCTACTGACTGAATGAAAGGAGCTGGCATCTCACTCTCTTTGAATCTTCTTTATCATGCTAGGATTAGCAGGAAAAAGCAAAAAATTTCAGAATTGCACCGTGCAATGTGGAGATATTACTGTTTGTGCATTTACAATATTCATTGATTTTTGCCATTGAAAAACGTCCAGAAAGGTTTGAAGCTACTGACTGAATGAAAGGAGCTGGCATCTCACTCTCTTTGAATCTTCTTTATCATGCTAGGATTAGCAGGAAAAAGCTAAAAATTTCAGAATTGCACCTTGCAATGTGGAGATATTACTGTTTGTGCATTTACAATATTCATTGATTTTTGCCATTGAAAAACATGTTTTTCATATACCAGAAATGTTTGAAGCTACTGACTGAATGAAAGGAGCTGGCATCTCACTCTCTTTGAATCTTCTTTATCATGCTAGGATTAACAGGAAAAAGCTAAAAATTTCAGAATTGCACCTTGCAATGTGGAGATATTACTGTTTGTGCATTTACAATATTCATTGATTTTTGACATTGAAAAACATGTTTTTCATATACCAGAAATGTTTGAAGCTACTGACTGAATGAAAGGAGCTGGCATCTCACTCTCTTTGAATCTTCTTTATCATGCTAGGATTAGCAGGAAAAAGCAAAAAATTTCAGAATTGCACCGTGCAATGTGGAGATATTACTGTTTGTGCATTTACAATATTCATTGATTTTTGCCATTGAAAAACGTCCAGAAATGTTTGAAGCTACTGACTGAATGAAAGGAGCTGGCATCTCACTCTCTTTGAATCTTCTTTATCATTCTAGGATTAGCAGGAAAAAGCAAAAAATTTCAGAATTGCACCGTGCAATGTGGAGATATTACTGTTTGTGCATTTACAATATTCATTGATTTTTGCCATTGAAAAACATGTTTTTCATATACCAGAAATGTTTGAAGCTACTGACTGAATGAAAGGAGCTGGCATCTCACTCTCTTTGAATCTTCTTTATCATGCTAGGATTAACAGGAAAAAGCTAAAAATTTCAGAATTGCACCGTGCAATGTGGAGATATTACTGTTTGTGCATTTACAATATTCATTGATTTTTGCCATTGAAAAACGTCCAGAAATGTTTGAAGCTACTGACTGAATGAAAGGAGCTGGCATCTCACTCTCTTTGAATCTTCTTTATCATGCTAGGATTAGCAGGAAAAAGCAAAAAATTTCAGAATTGCACCGTGCAATGTGGAGATATTACTGTTTGTGCATTTACAATATTCATTGATTTTTGCCATTGAAAAACATGTTTTTCATATACCAGAAATGTTTGAAGCTACTGACTGAATGAAAGGAGCTGGCATCTCACTCTCTTTGAATCTTCTTTATCATGCTAGGATTAACAGGAAAAAGCTAAAAATTTCAGAATTGCACCTTGCAATGTGGAGATATTACTGTTTGTGCATTTACAATATTCATTGATTTTTGCCATTGAAAAACGTCCAGAAATGTTTGAAGCTACTGACTGAATGAAAGGAGCTGGCATCTCACTCTCTTTGAATCTTCTTTATCATGCTAGGATTAACAGGAAAAAGCAAAAAATTTCAGAATTGCACCGTGCAATGTGGAGATATTACTGTTTGTGCATTTACAATATTCATTGATTTTTGCCATTGAAAAACATGTTTTTCATATACCAGAAATGTTTGAAGCTACTGACTGAATGAAAGGAGCTGGCATCTCACTCTCTTTGAATCTTCTTTATCATGCTAGGATTAGCAGGAAAAAGCTAAAAATTTCAGAATTGCACCTTGCAATGTGGAGATATTACTGTTTGTGCATTTACAATATTCATTGATTTTTGCCATTGAAAAACATGTTTTTCATATACCAGAAATGTTTGAAGCTACTGACTGAATGAAAGGAGCTGGCATCTCACTCTCTTTGAATCTTCTTTATCATGCTAGGATTAACAGGAAAAAGCTAAAAATTTCAGAATTGCACCTTGCAATGTGGAGATATTACTGTTTGTGCATTTACAATATTCATTGATTTTTGCCATTGAAAAACATGTTTTTCATATACCAGAAATGTTTGAAGCTACTGACTGAATGAAAGGAGCTGGCATCTCACTCTCTTTGAATCTTCTTTATCATGCTAGGATTAACAGGAAAAAGCTAAAAATTTCAGAATTGCACCGTGCAATGTGGAGATATTACTGTTTGTGCATTTACAATATTCATTGATTTTTGCCATTGAAAAACGTCCAGAAATGTTTGAAGCTACTGACTGAATGAAAGGAGCTGGCATCTCACTCTCTTTGAATCTTCTTTATCATGCTAGGATTAGCAGGAAAAAGCAAAAAATTTCAGAATTGCACCGTGCAATGTGGAGATATTACTGTTTGTGCATTTACAATATTCATTGATTTTTGCCATTGAAAAACATGTTTTTCATATACCAGAAATGTTTGAAGCTACTGACTGAATGAAAGGAGCTGGCATCTCACTCTCTTTGAATCTTCTTTATCATGCTAGGATTAACAGGAAAAAGCTAAAAATTTCAGAATTGCACCTTGCAATGTGGAGATATTACTGTTTGTGCATTTACAATATTCATTGATTTTTGCCATTGAAAAACGTCCAGAAATGTTTGAAGCTACTGACTGAATGAAAGGAGCTGGCATCTCACTCTCTTTGAATCTTCTTTATCATGCTAGGATTAACAGGAAAAAGCAAAAAATTTCAGAATTGCACCGTGCAATGTGGAGATATTACTGTTTGTGCATTTACAATATTCATTGATTTTTGCCATTGAAAAACATGTTTTTCATATACCAGAAATGTTTGAAGCTACTGACTGAATGAAAGGAGCTGGCATCTCACTCTCTTTGAATCTTCTTTATCATGCTAGGATTAACAGGAAAAAGCAAACAATTTCAGAATTGCACCTTGCAATGTGGAGATATTACTGTTTGTGCATTTACAATATTCATTGATTTTTGCCATTGAAAAACATGTTTTTCATATACCAGAAATGTTTGAAGCTACTGACTGAATGAAAGGAGCTGGCATCTCACTCTCTTTGAATCTTCTTTATCATGCTAGGATTAACAGGAAAAAGCAAAAAATTTCAGAATTGCACCTTGCAATGTGGAGATATTACTGTTTGTGCATTTACAATATTCATTGATTTTTGCCATTGAAAAACATGTTTTTCATATACCAGAAATGTTTGAAGCTACTGACTGAATGAAAGGAGCTGGCATCTCACTCTCTTTGAATCTTCTTTATCATGCTAGGATTAACAGGAAAAAGCTAAAAATTTCAGAATTGCACCGTGCAATGTGGAGATATTACTGTTTGTGCATTTACAATATTCATTGATTTTTGCCATTGAAAAACGTCCAGAAATGTTTGAAGCTACTGACTGAATGAAAGGAGCTGGCATCTCACTCTCTTTGAATCTTCTTTATCATGCTAGGATTAACAGGAAAAAGCTAAAAATTTCAGAATTGCACCGTGCAATGTGGAGATATTACTGTTTGTGCATTTACAATATTCATTGATTTTTGCCATTGAAAAACATGTTTTTCATATACCAGAAATGTTTGAAGCTACTGACTGAATGAAAGGAGCTGGCATCTCACTCTCTTTGAATCTTCTTTATCATGCTAGGATTAGCAGGAAAAAGCTAAAAATTTCAGAATTGCACCTTGCAATGTGGAGATATTACTGTTTGTGCATTTACAATATTCATTGATTTTTGCCATTGAAAAACATGTTTTTCATATACCAGAAATGTTTGAAGCTACTGACTGAATGAAAGGAGCTGGCATCTCACTCTCTTTGAATCTTCTTTATCATGCTAGGATTAGCAGGAAAAAGCAAAAAATTTCAGAATTGCACCTTGCAATGTGGAGATATTACTGTTTGTGCATTTACAATATTCATTGATTTTTGCCATTGAAAAACGTTTTTCATATACCAGAAATGTTTGAAGCTACTGACTGAATGAAAGGAGCTGGCATCTCACTCTCTTTGAATCTTCTTTATCATGCTAGGATTAACAGGAAAAAGCTAAAAATTTCAGAATTGCACCGTGCAATGTGGAGATATTACTGTTTGTGCATTTACAATATTCATTGATTTTTGCCATTGAAAAACATGTTTTTCATATACCAGAAATGTTTGAAGCTACTGACTGAATGAAAGGAGCTGGCATCTCACTCTCTTTGAATCTTCTTTATCATGCTAGGATTAACAGGAAAAAGCTAAAAATTTCAGAATTGCACCTTGCAATGTGGAGATATTACTGTTTGTGCATTTACAATATTCATTGATTTTTGCCATTGAAAAACATGTTTTTCATATACCAGAAATGTTTGAAGCTACTGACTGAATGAAAGGAGCTGGCATCTCACTCTCTTTGAATCTTCTTTATCATGCTAGGATTAACAGGAAAAAGCTAAAAATTTCAGAATTGCACCTTGCAATGTGGAGATATTACTGTTTGTGCATTTACAATATTCATTGATTTTTGCCATTGAAAAACATGTTTTTCATATACCAGAAATGTTTGAAGCTACTGACTGAATGAAAGGAGCTGGCATCTCACTCTCTTTGAATCTTCTTTATCATGCTAGGATTAGCAGGAAAAAGCTAAAAATTTCAGAATTGCACCGTGCAATGTGGAGATATTACTGTTTGTGCATTTACAATATTCATTGATTTTTGCCATTGAAAAACGTCCAGAAATGTTTGAAGCTACTGACTGAATGAAAGGAGCTGGCATCTCACTCTCTTTGAATCTTCTTTATCATGCTAGGATTAGCAGGAAAAAGCTAAAAATTTCAGAATTGCACCATGCAATGTGGAGATATTACTGTTTGTGCATTTACAATATTCATTGATTTTTGCCATTGAAAAACATGTTTTTCATATACCAGAAATGTTTGAAGCTACTGACTGAATGAAAGGAGCTGGCATCTCACTCTCTTTGAATCTTCTTTATCATGCTAGGATTAGCAGGAAAAAGCAAAAAATTTCAGAATTGCACCTTGCAATGTGGAGATATTACTGTTTGTGCATTTACAATATTCATTGATTTTTGCCATTGAAAAACATGTTTTTCATATACCAGAAATGTTTGAAGCTACTGACTGAATGAAAGGAGCTGGCATCTCACTCTCTTTGAATCTTCTTTATCATGCTAGGATTAGCAGGAAAAAGCTAAAAATTTCAGAATTGCACCGTGCAATGTGGAGATATTACTGTTTGTGCATTTACAATATTCATTGATTTTTGCCATTGAAAAACGTCCAGAAATGTTTGAAGCTACTGACTGAATGAAAGGAGCTGGCATCTCACTCTCTTTGAATCTTCTTTATCATGCTAGGATTAGCAGGAAAAAGCTAAAAATTTCAGAATTGCACCTTGCAATGTGGAGATATTACTGTTTGTGCATTTACAATATTCATTGATTTTTGCCATTGAAAAACGTCCAGAAATGTTTGAAGCTACTGACTGAATGAAAGGAGCTGGCATCTCACTCTCTTTGAATCTTCTTTATCATGCTAGGATTAGCAGGAAAAAGCAAAAAATTTCAGAATTGCACCTTGCAATGTGGAGATATTACTGTTTGTGCATTTACAATATTCATTGATTTTTGCCATTGAAAAACATGTTTTTCATATACCAGAAATGTTTGAAGCTACTGACTGAATGAAAGGAGCTGGCATCTCACTCTCTTTGAATATTCTTTATCATGCTAGGATTAGCAGGAAAAAGCAAAAAATTTCAGAATTGCACCTTGCAATGTGGAGATATTACTGTTTGTGCATTTACAATATTCATTGATTTTTGCCATTGAAAAACATGTTTTTCATATACCAGAAATGTTTGAAGCTACTGACTGAATGAAAGGAGCTGGCATCTCACTCTCTTTGAATCTTCTTTATCATGCTAGGATTAACAGGAAAAAGCTAAAAATTTCAGAATTGCACCTTGCAATGTGGAGATATTACTGTTTGTGCATTTACAATATTCATTGATTTTTGCCATTGAAAAACATGTTTTTCATATACCAGAAATGTTTGAAGCTACTGACTGAATGAAAGGAGCTGGCATCTCACTCTCTTTGAATCTTCTTTATCATGCTAGGATTAGCAGGAAAAAGCTAAAAATTTCAGAATTGCACCGTGCAATGTGGAGATATTACTGTTTGTGCATTTACAATATTCATTGATTTTTGCCATTGAAAAACATGTTTTTCATATACCAGAAATGTTTGAAGCTACTGACTGAATGAAAGGAGCTGGCATCTCACTCTCTTTGAATCTTCTTTATCATGCTAGGATTAGCAGGAAAAAGCAAAAAATTTCAGAATTGCACCGTGCAATGTGGAGATATTACTGTTTGTGCATTTACAATATTCATTGATTTTTGCCATTGAAAAACATGTTTTTCATATACCAGAAATGTTTGAAGCTACTGACTGAATGAAAGGAGCTGGCATCTCACTCTCTTTGAATCTTCTTTATCATGCTAGGATTAGCAGGAAAAAGCTAAAAATTTCAGAATTGCACCGTGCAATGTGGAGATATTACTGTTTGTGCATTTACAATATTCATTGATTTTTGCCATTGAAAAACATGTTTTTCATATACCAGAAATGTTTGAAGCTACTGACTGAATGAAAGGAGCTGGCATCTCACTCTCTTTGAATCTTCTTTATCATGCTAGGATTAACAGGAAAAGCTAAAAATTTCAGAATTGCACCGTGCAATGTGGAGATATTACTGTTTGTGCATTTACAATATTCATTGATTTTTGCCATTGAAAAACATGTTTTTCATATACCAGAAATGTTTGAAGCTACTGACTGAATGAAAGGAGCTGGCATCTCACTCTCTTTGAATCTTCTTTATCATGCTAGGATTAGCAGGAAAAAGCAAAAAATTTCAGAATTGCACCGTGCAATGTGGAGATATTACTGTTTGTGCATTTACAATATTCATTGATTTTTGCCATTGAAAAACGTCCAGAAATGTTTGAAGCTACTGACTGAATGAAAGGAGCTGGCATCTCACTCTCTTTGAATCTTCTTTATCATGCTAGGATTAGCAGGAAAAAGCAAAAAATTTCAGAATTGCACCGTGCAATGTGGAGATATTACTGTTTGTGCATTTACAATATTCATTGATTTTTGCCATTGAAAAACATGTTTTTCATATACCAGAAATGTTTGAAGCTACTGACTGAATGAAAAGAGCTGGCATCTCACTCTCTTTGAATCTTCTTTATCATGCTAGGATTAACAGGAAAAAGCAAAAAATTTCAGAATTGCACCGTGCAATGTGGAGATATTACTGTTTGTGCATTTACAATATTCATTGATTTTTGCCATTGAAAAACATGTTTTTCATATACCAGAAATGTTTGAAGCTACTGACTGAATGAAAGGAGCTGGCATCTCACTCTCTTTGAATCTTCTTTATCATGCTAGGATTAGCAGGAAAAAGCAAAAAATTTCAGAATTGCACCGTGCAATGTGGAGATATTACTGTTTGTGCATTTACAATATTCATTGATTTTTGCCATTGAAAAACATGTTTTTCATATACCAGAAATGTTTGAAGCTACTGACTGAATGAAAGGAGCTGGCATCTCACTCTCTTTGAATCTTCTTTATCATGCTAGGATTAACAGGAAAAAGCTAAAAATTTCAGAATTGCACCTTGCAATGTGGAGATATTACTGTTTGTGCATTTACAATATTCATTGATTTTTGCCATTGAAAAACGTCCAGAAATGTTTGAAGCTACTGACTGAATGAAAGGAGCTGGCATCTCACTCTCTTTGAATCTTCTTTATCATGCTAGGATTAGCAGGAAAAAGCAAAAAATTTCAGAATTGCACCGTGCAATGTGGAGATATTACTGTTTGTGCATTTACAATATTCATTGATTTTTGCCATTGAAAAACATGTTTTTCATATACCAGAAATGTTTGAAGCTACTGACTGAATGAAAGGAGCTGGCATCTCACTCTCTTTGAATCTTCTTTATCATGCTAGGATTAACAGGAAAAAGCAAAAAATTTCAGAATTGCACCGTGCAATGTGGAGATATTACTGTTTGTGCATTTACAATATTCATTGATTTTTGCCATTGAAAAACGTCCAGAAATGTTTGAAGCTACTGACTGAATGAAAGGAGCTGGCATCTCACTCTCTTTGAATCTTCTTTATCATGCTAGGATTAGCAGGAAAAAGCAAAAAATTTCAGAATTGCACCGTGCAATGTGGAGATATTACTGTTTGTGCATTTACAATATTCATTGATTTTTGCCATTGAAAAACATGTTTTTCATATACCAGAAATGTTTGAAGCTACTGACTGAATGAAAGGAGCTGGCATCTCACTCTCTTTGAATCTTCTTTATCATGCTAGGATTAACAGGAAAAAGCTAAAAATTTCAGAATTGCACCTTGCAATGTGGAGATATTACTGTTTGTGCATTTACAATATTCATTGATTTTTGCCATTGAAAAACATGTTTTTCATATACCAGAAATGTTTGAAGCTACTGACTGAATGAAAGGAGCTGGCATCTCACTCTCTTTGAATCTTCTTTATCATGCTAGGATTAACAGGAAAAAGCTAAAAATTTCAGAATTGCACCGTGCAATGTGGAGATATTACTGTTTGTGCATTTACAATATTCATTGATTTTTGCCATTGAAAAACATGTTTTTCATATACCAGAAATGTTTGAAGCTACTGACTGAATGAAAGGAGCTGGCATCTCACTCTCTTTGAATCTTCTTTATCATGCTAGGATTAGCAGAAAAAGCAAAAATTTCAGAATTGCACCTTGCAATGTGGAGATATTACTGTTTGTGCATTTACAATATTCATTGATTTTTGCCATTGAAAAACATGTTTTTCATATACCAGAAATGTTTGAAGCTACTGACTGAATGAAAGGGAGCTGGCATCTCACTCTCTTTGAATCTTCTTTATCATGCTAGGATTAACAGGAAAAAGCTAAAAATTTCAGAATTGCACCGTGCAATGTGGAGATATTACTGTTTGTGCATTTACAATATTCATTGATTTTTGCCATTGAAAACATGTTTTTCATATACCAGAAATGTTTGAAGCTACTGACTGAATGAAAGGAGCTGGCATCTCACTCTCTTTGAATCTTCTTTATCATGCTAGGATTAACAGGAAAAAGCTAAAAATTTCAGAATTGCACCTTGCAATGTGGAGATATTTACTGTTTGTGCATTTACAATATTCATTGATTTTTGCCATTGAAAAACATGTTTTTCATATACCAGAAATGTTTGAAGCTACTGACTGAAGAAAGGAGCTGGCATCTCACTCTCTTTGAATCTTCTTTATCATGCTAGGATTAACAGGAAAAAGCTAAAAATTTCAGAATTGCACCTGCAATGTGGAGATATTACTGTTTGTGCATTTACAATATTCATTGATTTTTGCCATTGAAAAACATGTTTTCATATACCAGAAATGTTTGAAGCTACTGACTGAATGAAAGGAGCTGGCATCTCACTCTCTTTGAATCTTCTTTATCATGCTAAGGATTAGCAGGAAAAACTAAAAATTTCAGAAATTGCACCGTGCAATGTGGAGATATTACTGTTTGTGCATTTACAATATTCATTGATTTTTGCCATTGAAAACGTCCAGAAATGTTTGAAGCTACTGACTGAATGAAAGGAGCTGGCATCTCACTCTCTTTGAATCTTCTTTATCATGCTAGGATTAGCAGGAAAAAGCTAAAAATTTCAGAATTGCACCGTGCAATGTGGAGATATTACTGTTTGTGCATTTACAATATTCATTGATTTTTGCCATTGAAAAACATGTTTTTCATATACCAGAAATGTTTGAAGCTACTGACTGAATGAAAGGAGCTGGCATCTCACTCTCTTTGAATCTTCTTTATCATGCTAGGATTAGCAGGAAAAAGCAAAAATTTCAGAATTGCACCTTGCAATGTGGAGATATTACTGTTTGTGCATTTACAATATTCATTGATTTTTGCCATTGAAAAACTGTTTTTCATATACCAGAAATGTTTGAAGCTACTGACTGAATGAAAGGAGCTGGCATCTCACTCTCTTTGAATCTTCTTTATCATGCTAGGATATTAGCAGGAAAAAGCTAAAATTTCAGAATTGCAGTGCAATGTGGAGATATTATGTTTGTGCATTTACAATATTCATTGATTTTTGCCATTGAAAACGTCCAGAAATGTTTGAAGCTATGACTGAATGAAAGGAGCTGGCA
>NW_027366536.1:7500-10000 GCF_046119375.1 Phyllobates terribilis
CCCTCGTTCCTTCTCCCGTTCTCCATCTAACCCCTTGGCTCTGGGGTTTCCGCTCTCCCTCTCTCGCTCTCTCTCCTGCTCCCTGGCCGAGCCGCCTGGGAGGACGAGGGTCGAGGGGGAAGGCAACGGTCGGGCTGGGGCACACCGCACGGTGAGAACCCCCTTCGCCTGCCTCCACACCTCTGTCGTCCTCCCCACTGACGTAGGGGCTCGGGAAAAGACTGGAAATCGCGAAGCTCGGCAGTGGCGCGGAGAGGCCACCCACCGCCGCCGCTGTCGCCACCGCCGCGGAGGCCGCCCTTTCGGACACGAGGGGCAGCGCGAGCCTCCGCTGGCCGGGTACGCATCTGGAAGAAAAGGGCCGCCCTCGGAGAAGATCGCTGTGCTTCCCCGCACAGGGAGCGATTCGGACGACGGGCCCCCACGCCTGGCTGGGTGGGCGCCCCGCCGTTCGCCCGTACGGGTCGTCGGACCACTGCCTTCGCTCGGTTCGGGTCAAACTCCCCACGGCTCGGCCACCTCCGCAGACGGGAGGCGAGGCCGGCATGCGCGCCCAAAGATAGGTGTCGGAAGCCCGGGGGTAGAGGAGGAAGGGGACCGCTCACCTTAAGCCAGCGCGGGCTCCAAAGCCCGGGCCGAGCGAGCGGCGCCACCTCCCCACCCGGGAGCGCTGCGCCAGATCGATCGGAGGAAGAGCAGGGGTGCATGTAGGGACTTGCCCAAGTACGGAGGCTGCAAACCCCTGTCGTCGGGAGATACGTGCCCACGAGTCCTGGAAGCGCGACTCGGGTACAGGCGCCCTTGCGGGGGGGTACTGGATGTGGAACAGCACTGGGGTCGAAGCCACAAAAGCATCCGCCCTCATGGAGCCTCTCCTCGGCCTAAAAATCCAGATTTTAGCCTTGACGGCGCCCCCATGTGGAGAACCAGGGCCCGCGGGGGGGTCTGGCCAGGCTCACTTCAACCCAGGAACACCTCTCTGACTTGGGATAGGCGACCGGCAAAAGTCCCCCCACGCAGCTGCGGAAGCCTGGGTTCAGCCAAGGTGCAGACCTCCAGCCGAACAGGGACTCATAGCCAAAACGCATACCCAGGCCTACGGAGGTGAAAACCAGCTTAAATGAGTCGAAATGTGTCGGGGCTGAGAGGTACCTCTCTCTCATATATTCTGCCGGTGGTGTGCAAAACTGGGTCTTTGCATGGAGTGTCACCCTATACCCACTTTAGGGACGCATGCAAAAAAGTGCCCGATCGCCTGGAACTGTCAGGCGGATTCGGCTCCCTGGAATTTCCTCATTCTGGTTCTTTTTCACTTTTTGTCTCTTTTGCGACATCTAGTGGGCAGGCTGCATTACTGCAACCGGGGACACCTCAAAACGCTTGGAACTGGGGAGCGGGCTCAATTTACAAACGTTTTGCGGGTCCTGGAAGTCAAAATTGTGACTTCTGAAAACGACTAAGTATCAAGGACTCATCGCGCGAATCGCTCTGGAACTGAAATCGGATGCGCGCACTGACATGCTCCCCTCTCTGGAAGTCTGACACAAGTTGAAAAATTTTCTAAGTCCCCAAAAATTTTTTTTTTCAACTTTTTTTCAATTTTCCCCCTGTGGGATATATATTTTACCCACACTTTTGGAGCCCTCCTGGGATGCCCTCTAACATACTAGAACCTCATTTTGTGGAAGTTTTCACAAAATTGTGAAATTTTCAAAAAGTCAGAAATTTTGCCAAAAACGACTAAGTATCAAGGACTCATCGCGCGAATCGCTCTGGAACTGAAATCGGATGCGCGCACTGACACGCTCCCCTGTCTGGAAGTCTGACAAAAGTTGAAAAATTTTCTAAGTCCCCAAAAATTTTTTTTTTCAACTTTTTTTCAATTTTCCCCCTGTGGGATATATATTTTACCCACACTTTTGGAGCCCTCCTGGGATGCCCTCTAACATACTAGAACCTCATTTTGTGGAAGTTTTCACAAAATTGTGAAATTTTCCAAAAAGTCAGAAATTTTGCAAAAACGACTAAGTATCAAGGACTCATCGCGCGAATCGCTCTGGAACTGAAATCGGATGCGCGCACTGACATGCTCCCCTCTCTGGAAGTCTGACACATGTGTGAAAATTTTCTAAGTCCCCAAAAATTTTTTTTTTCAACTTTTTTTCAATTTTCCCCCTGTGGGATATATATTTTACCCACACTTTTGGAGCCCTCCTGGGATGCCCTCTAACATACTAGAACCTCATTTTGTGGAAGTTTTCACAAAATTGTGAAATTTTCAAAAAGTCAGAAATTTTGCCAAAAACGACTAAGTATCAAGGACTCATCGCGCGAATCGCTCTGGAACTGAAATCGGATGCGCGCACTGACACGCTCCCCTGTCTGGAAGTCTGACAAAAGTTGAAAAATTTTCTAAGTCCCCAAAAATTTTTTTTTTCAACTTTTTTTCAATTTTCCCCCTGTGGGATATATATTTTACCCACACTTTTGGAGCCCTCCT
>NW_027366536.1:22500-25000 GCF_046119375.1 Phyllobates terribilis
GAATTTCCTCATTCTGGTTCTTTTTCACTTTTTGTCTCTTTTGCGACATCTAGTGGGCAGGCTGCATTACTGCAACCGGGGACACCTCAAAACGCTTGGAACTGGGGAGCGGGCTCAATTTACAAACGTTTTGCGGGTCCTGGAAGTCAAAATTGTGACTTCTGAAAACGACTAAGTATCAAGGACTCATCGCGCGAATCGCTCTGGAACTGAAATCGGATGCGCGCACTGACATGCTCCCCTCTCTGGAAGTCTGACACAAGTTGAAAAATTTTCTAAGTCCCCAAAAATTTTTTTTTTCAACTTTTTTTCAATTTTCCCCCTGTGGGATATATATTTTACCCACACTTTTGGAGCCCTCCTGGGATGCCCTCTAACATACTAGAACCTTTGTGGAAGTTTTCACAAAATTGTGAAATTTTCAAAAAGTCAGAAATTTTGCCAAAAACGACTAAGTATCAAGGACTCATCGCGCGAATCGCTCTGGAACTGAAATCGGATGCGCGCACTGACACGCTCCCCTGTCTGGAAGTCTGACAAAAGTTGAAAAATTTTCTAAGTCCCCAAAAATTTTTTTTTTCAACTTTTTTTCAATTTTCCCCCTGTGGGATATATATTTTACCCACACTTTTGGAGCCCTCCTGGGATGCCCTCTAACATACTAAATAACCTCATTTTGTGGAAGTTTTCACAAAATTGTGAAATTTTCCAAAAAGTCAGAAATTTTGCAAAAACGACTAAGTATCAAGGACTCATCGCGCGAATCGCTCTGGAACTGAAATCGGATGCGCGCACTGACATGCTCCCCTCTCTGGAAGTCTGACACATGTGTGAAAAATTTTCTAAGTCCCCAAAAATTTTTTTTTTCAACTTTTTTTCAATTTTCCCCCTGTGGGATATATATTTTACCCACACTTTTGGAGCCCTCCTGGGATGCCCTCTAACATACTAGAACCTCATTTTGTGGAAGTTTTCACAAAATTGTGAAATTTTCCAAAAAGTCAGAAATTTTGCCAAAAACGACTAAGTATCAAGGACTCATCGCGCGAATCGCTCTGGAACTGAAATCGGATGCGCGCACTGACACGCTCCCCTGTCTGGAAGTCTGACAAATGTTGAAAATTTTCTAAGTCCCCAAAAATTTTTTTTTTTCAACTTTTTTTCAATTTTCCCCCTGTGGGATATATATTTTACCCACACTTTTGGAGCCCTCCTGGATGCCCTCTAACATACTAGAACCTCATTTTGTGGAAGTTTTCACAAAATTGTGAATTTTCAAAAAGTCAGAAATTTTGCCAAAAACGACTAAGTATCAAGGACTCATCGCGCGAATCGCTCTGGAACTGAAATCGGATGCGCGCACTGACACGCTCCCCTGTCTGGAAGTCTGACACAAGTGTGAAAAATTTTCTAAGTCCCCAAAAATTTTTTTTTCAACTTTTTTTCAATTTTCCCCCTGTGGGATATATATTTTACCCACACTTTTGGAGCCCTCCTGGGATGCCCTCTAACATACTAGAACCTCATTTTGTGGAAGTTTTCACAAAATTGTGAAATTTTCCAAAAAGTCAGAAATTTTGCCAAAAACGACTAAGTATCAAGGACTCATCGCGCGAATCGCTCTGGAACTGAAATCGGATGCGCGCACTGACACGCTCCCCTGTCTGGAAGTCTGACAAAAGTTGAAAAATTTTCTAAGTCCCCAAAAATTTTTTTTTTCAACTTTTTTTCAATTTTCCCCCTGTGGGATATATATTTTACCCACACTTTTGGAGCCCTCCTGGGATGCCCTCTAACATACTAGAACCTCATTTTGTGGAAGTTTTCACAAAATTGTGAAATTTTCAAAAAGTCAGAAATTTTGCCAAAAACGACTAAGTATCAAGGACTCATCGCGCGAATCGCTCTGGAACTGAAATCGGATGCGCGCACTGACACGCTCCCCTGTCTGGAAGTCTGACAAAAGTTGAAAAATTTTCTAAGTCCCCAAAAATTTTTTTTTTCAACTTTTTTTCAATTTTCCCCCTGTGGGATATATATTTTACCCACACTTTTGGAGCCCTCCTGGGATGCCCTCTAACATACTAGAACCTCATTTTGTGGAAGTTTTCACAAAATTGTGAAATTTTCCAAAAAGTCAGAAATTTTGCAAAAACGACTAAGTATCAAGGACTCATCGCGCGAATCGCTCTGGAACTGAAATCGGATGCGCGCACTGACACGCTCCCCTGTCTGGAAGTCTGACAAAAGTTGAAAAATTTTCTAAGTCCCCAAAAATTTTTTTTTTCAACTTTTTTTCAATTTTCCCCCTGTGGGATATATATTTTACCCACACTTTTGGAGCCCTCCTGGGATGCCCTCTAACATACTAGAACCTCATTTTGTGGAAGTTTTCACAAAATTGTGAAATTTTCCAAAAAGTCAGAAATTTTGCAAAAACGACTAAGTATCAAGGACTCATCGCGCGAATCGCTCTGGAACTGAAATCGGATGCGCGCAC
>NW_027366536.1:35000-37500 GCF_046119375.1 Phyllobates terribilis
CTCTCCTGCTCCCTGGCCGAGCCGCCTGGGAGGACGAGGGTCGAGGGGGAAGGCAACGGTCGGGCTGGGGCACACCGCACGGTGAGAACCCCCTTCGCCTGCCTCCACACCTCTGTCGTCCTCCCCACTGACGTAGGGGCTCGGGAAAAGACTGGAAATCGCGAAGCTCGGCAGTGGCGCGGAGAGGCCACCCACCGCCGCCGCTGTCGCCACCGCCGCGGAGGCCGCCCTTTCGGACACGAGGGGCAGCGCGAGCCTCCGCTGGCCGGGTACGCATCTGGAAGAAAAGGGCCGCCCTCGGAGAAGATCGCTGTGCTTCCCCGCACAGGGAGCGATTCGGACGACGGGCCCCCACGCCTGGCTGGGTGGGCGCCCCGCCGTTCGCCCGTACGGGTCGTCGGACCACTGCCTTCGCTCGGTTCGGGTCAAACTCCCCACGGCTCGGCCACCTCCGCAGACGGGAGGCGAGGCCGGCATGCGCGCCCAAAGATAGGTGTCGGAAGCCCGGGGGTAGAGGAGGAAGGGGACCGCTCACCTTAAGCCAGCGCGGGCTCCAAAGCCCGGGCCGAGCGAGCGGCGCCACCTCCCCACCCGGGAGCGCTGCGCCAGATCGATCGGAGGAAGAGCAGGGGTGCATGTAGGGACTTGCCCAAGTACGGAGGCTGCAAACCCCTGTCGTCGGGAGATACGTGCCCACGAGTCCTGGAAGCGCGACTCGGGTACAGGCGCCCTTGCGGGGGGGTACTGGATGTGGAACAGCACTGGGGTCGAAGCCACAAAAGCATCCGCCCTCATGGAGCCTCTCCTCGGCCTAAAAATCCAGATTTTAGCCTTGACGGCGCCCCCATGTGGAGAACCAGGGCCCGCGGGGGGGTCTGGCCAGGCTCACTTCAACCCAGGAACACCTCTCTGACTTGGGATAGGCGACCGGCAAAAGTCCCCCCACGCAGCTGCGGAAGCCTGGGTTCAGCCAAGGTGCAGACCTCCAGCCGAACAGGGACTCATAGCCAAAACGCATACCCAGGCCTACGGAGGTGAAAACCAGCTTAAATGAGTCGAAATGTGTCGGGGCTGAGAGGTACCTCTCTCTCATATATTCTGCCGGTGGTGTGCAAAACTGGGTCTTTGCATGGAGTGTCACCCTATACCCACTTTAGGGACGCATGCAAAAAAGTGCCCGATCGCCTGGAACTGTCAGGCGGATTCGGCTCCCTGGAATTTCCTCATTCTGGTTCTTTTTCACTTTTTGTCTCTTTTGCGACATCTAGTGGGCAGGCTGCATTACTGCAACCGGGGACACCTCAAAACGCTTGGAACTGGGGAGCGGGCTCAATTTACAAACGTTTTGCGGGTCCTGGAAGTCAAAATTGTGACTTCTGAAAACGACTAAGTATCAAGGACTCATCGCGCGAATCGCTCTGGAACTGAAATCGGATGCGCGCACTGACATGCTCCCCTCTCTGGAAGTCTGACACAAGTTGAAAAATTTTCTAAGTCCCCAAAAATTTTTTTTTTCAACTTTTTTTCAATTTTCCCCCTGTGGGATATATATTTTACCCACACTTTTGGAGCCCTCCTGGGATGCCCTCTAACATACTAGAACCTCATTTTGTGGAAGTTTTCACAAAATTGTGAAATTTTCAAAAAGTCAGAAATTTTGCCAAAAACGACTAAGTATCAAGGACTCATCGCGCGAATCGCTCTGGAACTGAAATCGGATGCGCGCACTGACACGCTCCCCTGTCTGGAAGTCTGACAAAAGTTGAAAAATTTTCTAAGTCCCCAAAAATTTTTTTTTTCAACTTTTTTTCAATTTTCCCCCTGTGGGATATATATTTTACCCACACTTTTGGAGCCCTCCTGGGATGCCCTCTAACATACTAGAACCTCATTTTGTGGAAGTTTTCACAAAATTGTGAAATTTTCCAAAAAGTCAGAAATTTTGCAAAAACGACTAAGTATCAAGGACTCATCGCGCGAATCGCTCTGGAACTGAAATCGGATGCGCGCACTGACATGCTCCCCTCTCTGGAAGTCTGACACATGTGTGAAAATTTTCTAAGTCCCCAAAAATTTTTTTTTTCAACTTTTTTTCAATTTTCCCCCTGTGGGATATATATTTTACCCACACTTTTGGAGCCCTCCTGGGATGCCCTCTAACATACTAGAACCTCATTTTGTGGAAGTTTTCACAAAATTGTGAAATTTTCAAAAAGTCAGAAATTTTGCCAAAAACGACTAAGTATCAAGGACTCATCGCGCGAATCGCTCTGGAACTGAAATCGGATGCGCGCACTGACACGCTCCCCTGTCTGCAGAAATTTTGCCAAAAACGACTAAGTATCAAGGACTCATCGCGCGAATCGCTCTGGAACTGAAATCGGATGCGCGCACTGACACGCTCCCCTGTCTGGAAGTCTGACAAAAGTTGAAAAATTTTCTAAGTCCCCAAAATTTCAACTTTTTTCATTTTCCCCCTGTGGGATATTATTTTTAGAGA
>NW_027366536.1:47500-50000 GCF_046119375.1 Phyllobates terribilis
CCGCCGCGGGGGGTCCTCGACCCACCGGCGGACAGGCACGAGGATTGGGAGAGGGGGGCTGGCCGTCGGGGTCCGCCGCGGCTCTGGCACTAACCCGGCGACGCTGAGGTCACGTGGGTGGTCGTCGGCCTGGCCGTGTCGGCGTCGCCCTCCAGCGTAGTCCCTCTTCCCGCTCGCGCCCGTAACCTCAAAGGGATGCCCGAGCGGCTTTTCTTCCCAGGGCTGCTCCCCGCCCAGGGCGGGAGCGCAGGGGGATCCCAGGTCGGCCTTTCACCGTACTCCCTACCTCTTGGCCCTCGTTCCTTCTCCCGTTCTCCATCTAACCCCTTGGCTCTGGGGTTTCCGCTCTCCCTCTCTCGCTCTCTCTCCTGCTCCCTGGCCGAGCCGCCTGGGAGGACGAGGGTCGAGGGGGAAGGCAACGGTCGGGCTGGGGCACACCGCACGGTGAGAACCCCCTTCGCCTGCCTCCACACCTCTGTCGTCCTCCCCACTGACGTAGGGGCTCGGGAAAAGACTGGAAATCGCGAAGCTCGGCAGTGGCGCGGAGAGGCCACCCACCGCCGCCGCTGTCGCCACCGCCGCGGAGGCCGCCCTTTCGGACACGAGGGGCAGCGCGAGCCTCCGCTGGCCGGGTACGCATCTGGAAGAAAAGGGCCGCCCTCGGAGAAGATCGCTGTGCTTCCCCGCACAGGGAGCGATTCGGACGACGGGCCCCCACGCCTGGCTGGGTGGGCGCCCCGCCGTTCGCCCGTACGGGTCGTCGGACCACTGCCTTCGCTCGGTTCGGGTCAAACTCCCCACGGCTCGGCCACCTCCGCAGACGGGAGGCGAGGCCGGCATGCGCGCCCAAAGATAGGTGTCGGAAGCCCGGGGGTAGAGGAGGAAGGGGACCGCTCACCTTAAGCCAGCGCGGGCTCCAAAGCCCGGGCCGAGCGAGCGGCGCCACCTCCCCACCCGGGAGCGCTGCGCCAGATCGATCGGAGGAAGAGCAGGGGTGCATGTAGGGACTTGCCCAAGTACGGAGGCTGCAAACCCCTGTCGTCGGGAGATACGTGCCCACGAGTCCTGGAAGCGCGACTCGGGTACAGGCGCCCTTGCGGGGGGGTACTGGATGTGGAACAGCACTGGGGTCGAAGCCACAAAAGCATCCGCCCTCATGGAGCCTCTCCTCGGCCTAAAAATCCAGATTTTAGCCTTGACGGCGCCCCCATGTGGAGAACCAGGGCCCGCGGGGGGGTCTGGCCAGGCTCACTTCAACCCAGGAACACCTCTCTGACTTGGGATAGGCGACCGGCAAAAGTCCCCCCACGCAGCTGCGGAAGCCTGGGTTCAGCCAAGGTGCAGACCTCCAGCCGAACAGGGACTCATAGCCAAAACGCATACCCAGGCCTACGGAGGTGAAAACCAGCTTAAATGAGTCGAAATGTGTCGGGGCTGAGAGGTACCTCTCTCTCATATATTCTGCCGGTGGTGTGCAAAACTGGGTCTTTGCATGGAGTGTCACCCTATACCCACTTTAGGGACGCATGCAAAAAAGTGCCCGATCGCCTGGAACTGTCAGGCGGATTCGGCTCCCTGGAATTTCCTCATTCTGGTTCTTTTTCACTTTTTGTCTCTTTTGCGACATCTAGTGGGCAGGCTGCATTACTGCAACCGGGGACACCTCAAAACGCTTGGAACTGGGGAGCGGGCTCAATTTACAAACGTTTTGCGGGTCCTGGAAGTCAAAATTGTGACTTCTGAAAACGACTAAGTATCAAGGACTCATCGCGCGAATCGCTCTGGAACTGAAATCGGATGCGCGCACTGACATGCTCCCCTCTCTGGAAGTCTGACACAAGTTGAAAAATTTTCTAAGTCCCCAAAAATTTTTTTTTTCAACTTTTTTTCAATTTTCCCCCTGTGGGATATATATTTTACCCACACTTTTGGAGCCCTCCTGGGATGCCCTCTAACATACTAGAACCTCATTTTGTGGAAGTTTTCACAAAATTGTGAAATTTTCAAAAAGTCAGAAATTTTGCCAAAAACGACTAAGTATCAAGGACTCATCGCGCGAATCGCTCTGGAACTGAAATCGGATGCGCGCACTGACACGCTCCCCTGTCTGGAAGTCTGACAAAAGTTGAAAAATTTTCTAAGTCCCCAAAAATTTTTTTTTTCAACTTTTTTTCAATTTTCCCCCTGTGGGATATATATTTTACCCACACTTTTGGAGCCCTCCTGGGATGCCCTCTAACATACTAGAACCTCATTTTGTGGAAGTTTTCACAAAATTGTGAAATTTTCCAAAAAGTCAGAAATTTTGCAAAAACGACTAAGTATCAAGGACTCATCGCGCGAATCGCTCTGGAACTGAAATCGGATGCGCGCACTGACATGCTCCCCTCTCTGGAAGTCTGACACATGTGTGAAAATTTTCTAAGTCCCCAAAAATTTTTTTTTTCAACTTTTTTTCAATTTTCCCCCTGTGGGATATATATTTTACCCACACTTTTGG
>NW_027366536.1:62500-65000 GCF_046119375.1 Phyllobates terribilis
CTAAGTCCCCAAAAATTTTTTTTTTCAACTTTTTTTCAATTTTCCCCCTGTGGGATATATATTTTACCCACACTTTTGGAGCCCTCCTGGGATGCCCTCTAACATACTAGAACCTCATTTTGTGGAAGTTTTCACAAAATTGTGAAATTTTCCAAAAAGTCAGAAATTTTGCAAAAACGACTAAGTATCAAGGACTCATCGCGCGAATCGCTCTGGAACTGAAATCGGATGCGCGCACTGACATGCTCCCCTCTCTGGAAGTCTGACACATGTGTGAAAATTTTCTAAGTCCCCAAAAATTTTTTTTTTCAACTTTTTTTCAATTTTCCCCCTGTGGGATATATATTTTACCCACACTTTTGGAGCCCTCCTGGGATGCCCTCTAACATACTAGAACCTCATTTTGTGGAAGTTTTCACAAAATTGTGAAATTTTCAAAAAGTCAGAAATTTTGCCAAAAACGACTAAGTATCAAGGACTCATCGCGCGAATCGCTCTGGAACTGAAATCGGATGCGCGCACTGACACGCTCCCCTGTCTGGAAGTCTGACAAAAGTTGAAAAATTTTCTAAGTCCCCAAAAATTTTTTTTTTCAACTTTTTTTCAATTTTCCCCCTGTGGGATATATATTTTACCCACACTTTTGGAGCCCTCCTGGGATGCCCTCTAACATACTAGAACCTCATTTTGTGGAAGTTTTCACAAAATTGTGAAATTTTCAAAAAGTCAGAAATTTTGCCAAAAACGACTAAGTATCAAGGACTCATCGCGCGAATCGCTCTGGAACTGAAATCGGATGCGCGCACTGACACGCTCCCCTGTCTGGAAGTCTGACACATGTGTGAAAATTTTCTAAGTCCCCAAAAATTTTTTTTTTCAACTTTTTTTCAATTTTCCCCCTGTGGGATATATATTTTACCCACACTTTTGGAGCCCTCCTGGGATGCCCTCTAACATACTAGAACCTCATTTTGTGGAAGTTTTCACAAAATTGTGAAATTTTCAAAAAGTCAGAAATTTTGCCAAAAACGACTAAGTATCAAGGACTCATCGCGCGAATCGCTCTGGAACTGAAATCGGATGCGCGCACTGACACGCTCCCCTGTCTGGAAGTCTGACAAAAGTTGAAAAATTTTCTAAGTCCCCAAAAATTTTTTTTTTCAACTTTTTTTCAATTTTCCCCCTGTGGGATATATATTTTACCCACACTTTTGGAGCCCTCCTGGGATGCCCTCTAACATACTAGAACCTCATTTTGTGGAAGTTTTCACAAAATTGTGAAATTTTCCAAAAAGTCAGAAATTTTGCAAAAACGACTAAGTATCAAGGACTCATCGCGCGAATCGCTCTGGAACTGAAATCGGATGCGCGCACTGACACGCTCCCCTGTCTGGAAGTCTGACAAAAGTTGAAAAATTTTCTAAGTCCCCAAAAATTTTTTTTTTCAACTTTTTTTCAATTTTCCCCCTGTGGGATATATATTTTACCCACACTTTTGGAGCCCTCCTGGGATGCCCTCTAACATACTAGAACCTCATTTTGTGGAAGTTTTCACAAAATTGTGAAATTTTCCAAAAAGTCAGAAATTTTGCAAAAACGACTAAGTATCAAGGACTCATCGCGCGAATCGCTCTGGAACTGAAATCGGATGCGCGCACTGACACGCTCCCCTGTCTGGAAGTCTGACAAAAGTTGAAAAATTTTCTAAGTCCCCAAAAATTTTTTTTTTCAACTTTTTTTCAATTTTCCCCCTGTGGGATATATATTTTACCCACACTTTTGGAGCCCTCCTGGGATGCCCTCTAACATACTAGAACCTCATTTTGTGGAAGTTTTCACAAAATTGTGAAATTTTCAAAAAGTCAGAAATTTTGCCAAAAACGACTAAGTATCAAGGACTCATCGCGCGAATCGCTCTGGAACTGAAATCGGATGCGCGCACTGACACGCTCCCCTGTCTGGAAGTCTGACAAAAGTTGAAAAATTTTCTAAGTCCCCAAAAATTTTTTTTTTCAACTTTTTTTCAATTTTCCCCCTGTGGGATATATATTTTACCCACACTTTTGGAGCCCTCCTGGGATGCCCTCTAACATACTAGAACCTCATTTTGTGGAAGTTTTCACAAAATTGTGAAATTTTCAAAAAGTCAGAAATTTTGCCAAAAACGACTAAGTATCAAGGACTCATCGCGCGAATCGCTCTGGAACTGAAATCGGATGCGCGCACTGACACGCTCCCCTGTCTGGAAGTCTGACAAAAGTTGAAAAATTTTCTAAGTCCCCAAAAATTTTTTTTTTCAACTTTTTTTTAATTTTCCCCCTGTGGGATATATATTTTACCCACACTTTTGGAGCCCTCCTGGGATGCCCTCTAACATACTAGAACCTCATTTTGTGGAAGTTTTCACAAAATTGTGAAATTTTCCAAAAAGTCAGAAATTTTGCAAAAACGACTAAGTATCAAGGACTCATCGCGCGAATCGCTCTGGAACTGAAATCGG
>NW_027366537.1:0-70383 GCF_046119375.1 Phyllobates terribilis
GTGTCTTTGTGCGACGCAGAAAAGGTGAACGGGTGGACTCTACATGCCTGGTTCCCACTGTGAAGCATGGAGGAGGAGGTGTGATGGTGTGGGAGTGCTTTGCTGGTGACACTGTTGGGTATTTATTCAAAATTGAAGGCATACTGAACCAGCATGGCTATCACAACATCTTGCAGCGGCATGCTATTCCATCCGGTTTGCGTTTAGTTGAACCATCATTTATTTTTCAACAGGACAATGACCCCAAACACACCTCCAGTCTGTGTAAGGGCTATTTGACCAAGAAGGAAAGTGATGGGGTGCTACGCCATATGACCTGGCCTCCACAGTCACCAGACCTGAACCCAATCGAGATGGTTTGGGTTGTGAAGGCAAAAGGGCCAACAAGTGCTAAGCATCTCTGGGAACTCCTTCAAGATTGTTGGAAGACCTTTTCCGGTGACTACCTCTTGAAGCTCATCAAGAGAATGCCAAGAGTGTGCAAAGCAGTCATCAAAGCAAAAGGTGGCTACTTTGAAGAACCTAGAATATAAGACATATTTTCAGTTGTTTCACACTTTTTTTGTTAAGTAGTAATAATAAAAATAATTCCACATCTGTTAATTCATAGTTTTGATGCTTTCAGTGTGAATGTACAATTTTCATAGTCATGAAAATACAGAAAAATCTTTAAATGAGAAGGTGTGTCCAAACTTTTGGTCTGTGCTGTATATATATATATGTCACCTCACACCAACCATATGTCGGAATATAAACTATACCCACCAACCATTAAGAGTGCAGGAAAATATTACCATTTCTTCTTCTTCAGTAAGCACAAAACCGGCCACTTGTTCGGCAACAGTCTTATGGGATTTAACTTCGACAACTACCAGCTGTTCATTTTGATAGCTGTGACGCATCCTCTCTGTCCACTCAGAAACCTGTGAGTCAAGACATGTGAAAGTTAGATAGACATGTGGTTTTAAATAATAATAATGAGGAGTAGGTTGTTACTTACGGTCATATTTCTGACAACTCCTGGTCTTTGCAATTGCTTTAGTATGATGTTAGAAGGAAGACTTGCCTAGGGACATGTGGGGAGCTCCGGCGCCGGAACTGCCAGGGTCCTGGCCAGTGTTGCCAGGGGACGGGATTAAGAGTGCACGGGGGACTTCCTGGACAGTGCTGGGGGACAGAGGAGAGGGACGGAAGAGAGGAAGTCAGGTGTCTGGGCTCACGCAAAAGAGACAGTTGGTTGTGGAGAGCAGACCGGCAGTTGGGGAGAAACAGTTTGACCTGCCGACAACGAGAGAGAGACGTGCTGCCCTGTCCTCGGTGAAATAGAGACGTGCTGACCTGTCTGTGGTGATGGACGAACGGGTGATACAGCTTGCTGCAAAACAAGGGGCGAGCGGTGTGTACCGGGCCTAAAGAAAGTGATCGTTCCGTTACCTGCATCACCACAGTTTTCCAGACATCTGACGGTGACCTACGGGTAAGGACACACTCGGGATTAGTGATCCTAATGCAGTTTGTTGTACGCCGGAGGAGCTTGCTACGGCTCTTAAAGGAGTCGTGACCGCTGTTGTGTGGTCAAAAGGACTGGGGGCCCAGTGGGTGACACCCGAGACCGCCCACTGCCACCAGTGTGTGAGTGTCTGAAGACGGACGTAGTTATCGCTAAAGGACAGATAAGTGCAAGCCTCCAGTAATCTACCTTCTCTTATTCAGCCTGAACTTTTGGGACTGCGCCGTATTGTTCATCCTTTCCATGTTATAGTTAAACCACAATCGTTTATTGTCCGATTTTACTGTTTTATTGTTGTGTTACTTAAATTTACACTCCCTGCGTGGAGAAACCAAATCTTGAATTAAACCTCTGCCATACTCTCCGCGTGCTGTGTGCGGCATCCAAGACTTTTAACAATGAGTAAGGCCTCAAGATAATAGCGTATCTCTAACTGATACTCTTTATTTTGAGATCCTTTTTGGACTTTCTTGATGGCTTGTAAGAAAACTGGCTTTGCAACGTTCAGAAGCTCCCTGTATTGCTGCGGTGTTTTGTCTGTTTTTTGCAACTCCAGGTACCTAAGAGAAAGATTAATAAATGTGATTTTTAGGTAAGGCCTATTATTAAAGCATATGTGGAAAACCTGGAGGGAGGGAGAAATTACAAAACATATTAATTGTGCATACCTCTGTAAGGATAAATATTAGCTGATGATATACCTTTTGCCGACAACCACTTTTGCAATCCTCTTGGATAATGTCTTCTGGATGTCCGCAGTAAAATTCTTGAAGTATTTCATGGCCTGGTAGAGTTTTTAATTTCGCCGCATTAAACTGGTCGCATACAGTAGATAGTGTACAAATCTTCGGACATGCTTTAGGTAGTTGGTGACAGTTTGGTTGCACAGGCCAATGTCTTGCAGCTTTTTGAAACATAAACGGGCTTTTTCAATCCTTTTCGCAAAGTTGAGGGTCACACAGCGCTTGTTCATGAAGTATAGAAACCTTGACACATCTTCAACATTTTGTTTGTATCTTTCCAGCCTACAATGGTTTTGCAAATAATCTGAAAAACCTTTTAATATTGGATCAGACAAAGGATGACGATCATAAAAGCCTGCTTCCTGCAATTTTGATCCTCTTGTCAACAGTCCAATTCTGGCTTGGAATTCTTCAAATTTGGAGGAAAGAAAAAACAGTTCAGAAACAAATTACAACTTTGAGAAAAAAAACTATTTATGTATATACAGTATATATATACAGTGGCGTACCACCAATGGCAGCAGACCATGTGGCCGCTATGGGTACTGTGAGTCAGGGGGAACCTGTGCCTGCACATTCACTGGGCCCCCACCCAGAATCTGGGCAAATGTCGGGGCCTCGACAGCTGAGGGTCCCACTCACTGTTGTCAGGGGTGGTAATCTTTTCTGCGTCCCCATGCCCTGATTTCCGGGGACCACAGTGCTCTAACTGACAGCTGCACTTTTCTGGCTGCCTGCCCTTTATACGCAGCATCCACTGCTGAATGCTGCATGCATTGAAGTTCATCAGTGGGTGGAGCTATCGCATGATGCTCTACTGTTTCTTACAATGCTCTGCTGGAATTGTAGACCATTCTTCTTTGGCAAACTGCTCCAGGTCCCTGATATTTGAAGGGTGCCTTCTCCAAACTGCCATTTTGAGATCTCTCCACAGGTGTTCTATGGGATTCAGGTCTGGACTCATTGCTGGCCACCTTAGAAGTCAACAGTGCTTTCTCTCAAACCATTTTATAGTGCTTTTGGAAGTGTATTTTGGGTCATTGTCCTGCTGGAAGACCCATGACCTCTGAGGGAGACCCAGCTTTCTCACACTGGGCCCTACATTATGCTGCAAAATTTGTTGGTAGTCTTCAGACTTCATAATGCCATGCACACGGTCAAGCAGTCCAGTGCCAGAGGCAGCAAAGCAACCCCAAAACATCAAGGAACCTCCGCCATGTTTGACTGTAGGGACCATGTTCTTTTCTTTGAATGCCTCTTTTTTTTTCGTGTACACTCTATGTTGATGCTTTTTCCCAAATAGCTCTACTTTTGTCCCATCTGACCAGAGAACATTCTTCCAAAACATTTTAGGCTTTCTCAGGTAAGTTTTGGCAAACTCCAGCCTGGCATTTTTATGTCTCGGGGTAAGAAGTGGGGTCTTCCTGGGTATTCTACCATATAGTCACTTTTCATTCAGACGCCGACGGATAGTACGGGTTGACACTGTTGTACCCTCGGACTGCGGGGCAGCTTGAACTTGTTTGGATGTTAGTCAAGGTTCTTTATCCACCATCCGCACAATCTTGCGTTGAAATCTCTCGTCAATTTTTCTTTTCCGTCCACATCTAGGGAGGTTAGCCACAGTGCCATGGGCTTCAAACTTCTTGATGACACTGCGCACGGAAGACACGGGAACATTCAGGTCTTTGGAGATGGACTTGTAGCCTTGAGATTGCTCATGATTCCTCACAATTTGGTTTCTCAAGTCCTCAGACAGTTCTTTGGTCGTCTTTCTTTTCTCCATGCTCAATGTGGTACACACAAGGACACAGGACAGAGGTTGAGTCAACTTTAATCCATGTTAATTGGCTGCAAGTGTGATTTAGTTATTGCCAACACCTGTTAGGTGCCACAGGTAAGTGACAGGTGCTGTTAATTACACGAATTAGAGAAGCATCACATGATTTTTCAAACAGTGCCAATACTTTTGTCCACCCCCTTTTTTAGGTTTGGTGTAGAATTTTATCCAATTTTGCTTTAGGACAATTATTTTTGTGTTTTTTCATTTAAGACAAATTAAATGAAGATAATAATACCAAAGAATTTGTGATTGCAATCATTTTTAGGAAGAAACTGAGTATTATCTGATAGAATTGCAGGGGTGCCAATACTTTTGGCCACCACTGTAGGTGATCCAGGTGCTCTGGACCACGTCTTCGGCCACACCAAACGGGCTTTTGTTCAGTGGTCACTTAAGGGGCATTCCAGGGAGTGCATCTATTTACAGGACAGTTTTTTGGGCTGCTCACAGTCCTCAGCCTACAAGTCTTTATACCCTTACGGGTAACTAAATGCACGTATAAATTTCAGTTTATATAATAAACAATGACAGTAAGCATTGCACAACTGGGTAACTATTTACACTGCAGGTATTCCTAACTTATTCCTTATACCTGACAGGGACCTGGCCTTTTGTACTGCGGGTTGACCTACGTAGTACTGGGATGTTGTTGCACTGTCTGCTACCCTGTCAGATCTACGTGAGGGTAAATTGTAGAACTGTCTTAACCTCTTTATGGGACTGGCAAGTCCACTGGTTACTGGTTCTACTGGCTCTGCTTCTACCGGTGATCCTTCTTCCAGGGATTCTGCCTGAGCAGGCTCTTCTGTGGCACTTACAGGTCCTACTTGCAGTGGAGAGTCTTCTGGCTGTTGGTAGAAGTGCATCACAGGTATTATTACAGCTTCATCCAGTTGAGGCCAATCTGCCGGGAAATCTCCTAAGACAGTATGGAGTACATCTTCTTTGGGTTCCTCAGTCACTACAAGAGGTACTTCTTCCTGTAGCTTCAACAGACCTGGGCACAACTTCAAATGGTCTCTTGAGACTGTTGCAACTGTCTTAACTAGTGTTGAGCCACCCCCGTAGTGTTCGAGTTCGGTTCGTCGAACACCCGTGTGTTCGCCGAACTGTTCGTCGAACTGTTCGTCGAACACCTTCGAACACCGTTAAAACCAATGGCAGGCAAACAAAAACACATAGAAACACATAGAAAACACCTTCAAAGGTGTCCAAAAGCTGACAAACTGCTCAGAAGACACAACTAACACATGGAAAAGTGACAAGTACATATAGTCATGCGAAAAGAAAAGAGGTGGAGGAGTAAAAGGAGGGGGAGACACAGATATAGGCATGTCATGCCCTTCTAAAATCCAAAAAGTGAGAAGCCGACACGTTCAGTCCGCTCCTGCCCGTGCCACCTCCGTGTCGCCGGGTTTGTGCCAGAGCCGCGGTGAACCCTGACGGCCAGCCCCCCTCTCCCAATACTGGTGCCTGTCCGCTGGTGGGTCGAGCGAGCCCCCCTCTGGTGGAGGCAGCTCTAAGCTTTTTAATTTAAATTGTCTCTCTAATTTGAATGAATACACTTTAAATCCATTTACAAGGATCTATTGGAGGGCAAGTCTCATGCCAGCTGCCGCGTAATTCCAGCTCCAGTAGCGTCCACTAAAGCTGCTGCAGTTAAAAAGCTTTTATAAGGATCGAGCTCGGCTGTCCACCGCAAGGCATCCTACTGCCAGTCCCAGCCCCTATGCCTTGGGGTGCCTCCTGATGCTCTTCACTGAGTATCCCGTGGTCCCGAAGCATTTCCTTTGAAAAAATTAAGTGTCCAAACTACAGGTGGTGTAGCTTGCTTAACAGCCGGGATAATCTGCTGACTAGCAGACACTGCTACTAGGCACAAAGTATTTCCTGGGCTAGATGCAGTTAAAAATTTGTAATTAGATACTCTCGTTGGATGCTGAGAAAGCATTCCATAGAGTCTCCTGGCACGCCATATATGATTCTCTTAAAAAGCTTGGGGTAGGGGTCTAGGGAACCTTTTATAGCCAAAATCACGGCCCTGTATCACAATACGTCACCTAGGCTGAAGATAAATGGAACTGTAGCACCCTGAGGGCTCGGTTGCTACAGAGGTATTGCACCTCACCCAGAGGTGTGATATCTCACTCTCAGGTAAGGATGGAGTGTGGATCAGGACCCGACACCTGCATGCATTACACCACATTGCCGTGGGGCAGGGTGACCAATATGCCTCTGAGATGGGCACGACAGTCCCTGTCCCTGGCTGGAGTGGGGGGAGGGAACACTGAGGAAGGGGAACCCTGTAGTGCAGGAGCAGGGAGGAAGCAGTTCCTGGGTGCATTGAGAAGGGAGTATAAAAGGTGAGCACCATCTTAGTTCAGTGCAGAGAAGTCTGAGCAGAAGTGGCAGGGAGCAGGGGCTCTGCATGAGCTCTGCTCCAGAGGCAGGCCTAGTAACAGAGGCCCAGGCCTTGAAGAGGGAGAAGGAAGGAAGAGGAGCAGAGAAGGCTCCAGGAACGAGGAATGAAGGGATCCCAGGGGTGCGGACGGGCGAGTCGCCACCGCACGCCCTAATCCACCTGCGTGGAGGGGTCAGGCCAAAGGGGGAGACCGGTCCCCGAATCTAGTGGAGGCAGGAAACGACCCTCAGCTAGAAACTGGAGGCTGTGACATTTTATGTGGCGCAGCCCCTCGCTACACCCGCTAGGAAGGCACCACATAGGGTCAGGGAAACTGGCGCCAAGTTTACCAAGAGGAGGCCCGAGGCAGCCGGACAGAAGGGTTGGTAAGAAAGGCCAGACAAAGGACACACAAAGGGGGTCCTGTGAAGCGCTCCAAAGTTATCTGGGAGTTGTCTGAGCCCCTCACCTGGTGAGCACAGTACGACGTGGGCAGTCGTTACCTGCAGACGTGGTCTGGATAATAAGAACTGTGAGTAAAGGCCCTGGACTGCATCACTGACTCCGTGTCGTTACTGCTGCTGCCCTGCACCATCACCCCCATCCTCCGCATACACTACCCTGAGGCTATACTCCTCCCGTGGGGAGTTATGCTACGCTCTGCTGCACCCACAACACCAGCCTCAGCGGTCTGCCCTGCAGCGGCGGTTCACTCTGACCGCAATCCACGGGTGGCGTAGTCGGACATTTAAACATCAAAACCACATAAATAGTTCCGCCACTGGTTTGACCACCCTGAGCCACGGAACCAGGTCGCCGCCACGAAGACTACAACCACCAGCATCCACCAAAAAGGGTCCGGCTCCGGGTGTCCCAAGGCCCAGGGGGTGCATCAGAACATTTTCATCACCTTTCACAATCACCAATGGGACAAGGCAGGGATGTCCTCTGTCCCCTCTCTTATACATCCTAGTGACAGAGCACCTGCTCTCATCAATTCGCCATTAGAGATGAGCGTTGTTCTACTCGAACTGTTCGCCAATCTCAAATTCGAGCTGTTTTGGGCGGTGTTCGAGCCGTTCGGCGAACACGAACAATTTGAGAAAAATTCGGCTGTTCGAGGTTATGTTCGATAACTGTTCGTGCACCAAAATCATAACTGGATTTTTTCTCAGTAATGATGAAAATTAATGTTAATACGCAGTTTGAGTGTACAGCGGGGTGGGGGGAGGGGCAGGGGATGGATCTCTGCAGGAACAATGAAGATCTCCATTTTTTTTTCTCTTTCCCGCATTTGCAGTGGGGAGGTGCAATCTGTCAGCCTATCAGCAGCGCACACACGGAGCGAAGTGCTTTTTTTCACACAAGCAAGGGCATGTGTCATTGGCAGTGTATGTCACATGTCCTTGCCCTATAAGACCAAGCCATTTTCCCCGTCGCCACCATTTTCTCACTGCTGCAGCTGCGTGTTAGACGGCACCGCTGTTGCTGTGTGCGCTATACCTTGTTAATTTCAAGCCAATTTTCGCACAAATATACAGATAGCTTGGGAGTAGGGAATAGTTGTGATTGCAGTCCTTTTAAGGACTAGGTTACATCATTTCCTACGACTTTTATCAGGGAGGTCTGTGCTCTTAAATAGATAGGTTGTGGGAGTAAAGACTAATTGTAATTGCAGTCCTTTTCAGGACTAGGTTACATCAGTTCCTATCAGTTTTTGCCAGGCAGGTCTGTGCCAGTGCTGTGCACGTTTTTTTCACAGCATTTGGCTGAATCTAGCAAAGCTAATCCTTTTTCACGTGTTGAACCTGCTGGACAACCAGGTTCAACACGTGAGCCATACAAGGCACGTGTGTGACATTGCCCCGGCGAAGGGCCGCACCCAGGTTTGCAGCATTGTCGCACACGGCCTTCCCTGGTTTCAGGTCCAGTGGAGACAACCATTCATGAAATTGGTTCTCCAGAGCTGACCACAACTCCTCAGCTGTGTGACTCACATTTCCCAGACATTTCAATGTAAAAACCGCCTGATGACGTTGAGCCCTACTGCCAGCATAGTAAGGAGGTGTGCAGGATCCCTTCTGCGCAGTTAGAAAGCTTGTGGCATGACCAGACAGGCTTTGGGTGCAGGTGGAAGACCGAGAGGAGGTTGAGGAGGCAGAAGCAGTGGAGGAACTTTGACATAAAGAGGATTGACGCACAACTCGTGGGGACGGCAAGACTTGGACAGCAGCCCCTTGTCCTGCTGTCACCATAGTTACCCAGTGCCCAGTCAGCGACATGTAACGCCCCTGTCCATGCCTACTCGTCCAAGTGTCTGTGGTGAAATGCACCCTGTCACACACAGAGTTTCTCAAAGAAGCGGTGATGTTGTGTGCGACATGCTGGTGGAGCGCAGGCACACCTTTCTTTGAGAAGTAGTGCCGACTGGGCATCTGGTACTGGGGCACTGCGACGGACATAAGGTCTCGAAAATCCTCTGTGTCCACCAGGCGGAAAGGCAACATTTCTGTAGCCAAGAGCTTGCAGATGGTGAAATTCAACCTCTTAGCTTTCTCATGGCTAGGAGGAAATAGTCTTTTACTTGTCCACATCTGAGGGACCGAGGGCTGGCTATTGTGCTTAGACGGGGTTGATAAGGGTGTCCCCGGCAAACTGCCGGTCTGTGAGGAAGATGCAGGCGGACATGTTAGGTTGCCTTGATCCAAAGGTGGTGCTATCGATGTCGGACAGCGCTCAACAGCAGCTGGTGTTACCACCTCCAAAGAAAATGATGACCTGCCTATCACGCTGGCTGTTGCGGGTAAAGAGGTGGCAGGTCTGCGCCCCAAAACAGGTGTGACTGCTGTCCCCCCAGTCACAGAGGATGAAGAGGCCGCGGATGCACAAGATATGGCAGACGGTGGTTGGCCCGGCCGGCTAGGCTGCATTGTAGCACACTGAGCTTCCCACTGCAACTTATGCTTCATGTCCATGTGCCGGTTCATGCATGAAGTACTCAAACTATGTATTTTTTGGCCTCTACTTAGCTTTTGCTGACAAATGTTACAGATAACACGAGTTGGGTCATCATTATCTATCTGAAAAAATGCCCAGGCTATGCAAGGCTTAGCACCCATGCGACCTGAAGAGCCACCACGACTTGTGGTGAGAGGCAGAGTTGTGTTTGAGGATGCAGTTGTTGACGTGCTTCCAGTACTACGTCTCTGTCCAGGAAGGCGCGACCTGACCTCGTCGTCACTAGCATCTTCCTCCACCTCCTCTGCTGACCTCATCTCTTGGCTGACTGTGGGTTGACAGTAAGTGGGATCTCCAACCTCATCATCATCACCCTGTGCGTTATCACACCCGTCGTCCTCAGAGCCAACCTGTTCCTGCCCTGACAAAAAACTAAAGTTGTCGCTCAAATCAGGTATTTGAGTCTCATCATCGTCTTCCTCATTGTCTCCACCAACAGGAGTTACAGTTTGGGAATGAGGGTCTACATTATGGTCAGAACCTTCTGCGTCTGGTCCTGGATCCGACTCATAAAGATTCTGGGCATCAGTGCAGATCATTTCCTCATCTGGATTCACAGAAGCGCTGGAGTCGACCTCTGATTCCCAGGCTATAGTATGAGTAAACAGCTCTGCAGACTCAACCATCTGTTCTACCTCATACTCAGACGGGCAGCTGGAGATTTGGGAGCTGTGAGGAAGCAAGTGCGATTGGGGTGACACCTTTGAGGACTGGAGTATTTGTGATGTTGAAGTTGATGTGGAGGAGAGCCCACTTAAAGGAGCACTTGATATCCGTTGAAGCACCTGCTGTTTTTGTGCCTCATCTGGAATTTGTAGCGATTGGCGTGGCCGTAAGAAAGGGATCTTATCACATTGTCCGCTAAAAGAAGTAGACATTTTAGTTTGGCTGGAAGATGGTCTTTCTTCTCCAGATGTTACTGTTGCTTTAACACCTACCCCACGGACACAACCTTTTTTCCCCTTCCCAACACGCCTATTCCCCTTTCCACCAGCAGCAGGCCTTTTTCCACTCATTTTGGTGGTTAACTAATTCACAACTCTGGAGTTGTTTGCACAAAAAAACAATGGATGGGAACCGAGCAGAGCTGAGTGGCCAAACTGTGGTATTAGGTCAAAACTATTGGCTGGGTTAGATGCAGAAAAAAATTATATTCAATTTGCAACCTGATGGAGGTCAGTATAGATGGACTAATAGAACAAGTCCCACACAGAGCTAGAAGCCCAAATATTTTTTCAGAGGTAGATGCAGAAAAAAAATATATTCAGTTTGCAACCTGATGGAGGTCAGTATAGATGGACTAATAGAGAAAGTCCCACACACTGCTAGAAGGCCAAATATTTTTTCAGAGCTAGATGCAGACAAAAAATTATTTTGAATTTGCAACCTGATGGAGGTCAGTATAGGTGGACTAATAGAACAAGTCCCACACACTGCTAGAAGGCCAAATATTTTTTCAGAGCTAGATGCAGAAAAAAATTATATTCAGTTTGCAACCTGATGGAGGTCAGTATAGATGGACTAATAGAACAAGTCCCACACACAGCTAGAAGCCCAAATATTTTTTCAGAGGTAGATGCAGAAAAAAATTATATTCAGTTTGCAACCTGATGGAGGTCTGTATAGATGGATTAATAGAACAAGTCCCACACACAGCTAGAAGCCCAATATTTTTTCAGAGGTAGATGCAGAAAAAATATATATTCAGTTTGCAACCTGATGGAGGTCTGTATAGATGGATTAATAGAACAAGTCCCACACACAGCTAGAAGCCCAATATTTTTTCAGAGGTAGATGCAGATAAAAATTATTTTTAATTTGCAACCTGATGGAGGTCAGTATAGATGGACTAATAGAGAAAGTCCCACACACTGCTAGAAGGCCAAATATTTTTTCAGAGCTAGATGCAGAAAAAATTATATTCAGTTTGCAACCTGATGGAGGTCAGTATAGATGAACTAATAGAACAAGTCCCACACGCAGCTAGAAGCCCAAATATTTTTTCAGAGCTAGATGCAGATAAAAATTATTTTTAATTTGCAACCTGATGGAGGTCAGTATAGATGGACTAATAGAGAAAGTCCCACACACTGCTAGAAAGCCAAATATTTTTTCAGAGCTAGATGCAGAAAAAAATTATATTCAGTTTGCAACCTGATGGAGGTCAGTATAGATGGACTAATAGAACAAGTCCCACACACAGCTAGAAGCCCAAATATTTTTTCAGAGGTAGATGCAGATAAAAATTATTTTTAATTTGCAACCTGGTGGAGGTCAGTATAGATGGACTAATAGAGAAAGTCCCACACACTGCTAGAAGGCCAAATATTTTTTCAGAGCTAGATGCAGACAAAAAATTATTTTGAATTTGCAGCGTGATGGAGGTCAGTATAGATGGACTAATAGAACAAGTCCCACACACTGCTAGAAGGCCAAATATTTTTTCAGAGCTAGATGCAGAAAAAAATTATATTCAGTTTGCAACCTGATGGAGGTCAGTATAGATGGACTAATAGAACAAGTCCCACACACTGCTAGAAGCCCAAATATTTTTTCAGAGCTAGATGCAGAAAAAAATTATATTCAATTTGCAACCTGATGGAGGTCAGTATAGATGGACTAATAGAATGATGCTATGCCCAAAAGATTTTACTTCACTAGGTGCAGTAAAAAAATTGGTATTCTATACACAGGTGGTATATCTTGCAACACAGATAGGCTACTCCACTGACTAACACACTCTGCAATAGGCCAAAAAGGATTAGCTAGCTTTGCTAGATTCAGCCAAATGCTGTGAAAAAAACTTGCACAGCACTGGCACAGACCTGCCTGGCAAAAACTTATAGGAACTGATGTAACCTAGTCCTGAAAAGGACTGCAATTACAATTAGTCTTTACTCCCACAATCTATCTATTTAAGATCACAGACCTGACAATGTGAACTGAGGTCTAAGATGGCAGACATACAAGAAACAGAGGCATGTTCACACTAGCAAAAAAGAAGCAAGACAAAAATATATCTCATACCCTACCATAATTATATATAAATGTAAAGCAAAATTGCATAATAAATATAGGGTACTTAGTGAACTATTTTTGATCAAAAAAAGTATACAAGCCGTCCCACCAGCGGCAAGGTGACCCTAAATTGGGACGGTACCTATACTGCCTATATTAAAAACCTTACTGTATATCAAAGTTGAAGCAATGCATATAAAAGGATAGACAAATAGGACCGGGTCCCAACTCCAGACCACCTAGGCCCGTGGTAAGCTACATATATACCAATCAGCTCAACAAAGGGCATGCCACACCCTTAAATTGCACAGAATGCAAACAAGTCAAAAAACCAGACAATGTGAACTGAGGTCTAAGATGGCAGACATACAAGAAACAGAGGCATGTTCACACTAGCAAAAAAGAAGCAAGACAAAAATATATCTCATACCCTACCATAATTATATATAAATGTAAAGCAAAATTGCATAATAAATATAGGGTACTTAGTGAACTATTTTTGATCAAAAAAAGTATACAAGCCGTCCCACCAGCGGCAAGGTGACCCTAAATTGGGACGGTACCTATACTGCCTATATTAAAAACCAGTAAGGTTTTTAATATAGGCAGTATAGGTACCGTCCCAATTTAGTTCACTAAGTACCCTATATTTATTATGCAATTTTGCTTTACATTTATATATAATTATGGTAGGGTATGAGATATATTTTTGTCTTGCTTCTTTTTTGCTAGTGTGAACATGCCTCTGTTTCTTGTATGTCTGCCATCTTAGACCTCAGTTCACATTGTCTGGTTTTTTGACTTGTTTGCATTCTGTGCAATTTAAGGGTGTGGCATGCCCTTTGTTGAGCTGATTGGTATATATGTAGCTTACCACGGGCCTAGGTGGTCTGGAGTTGGGACCCGGTCCTATTTGTCTATCCTTTTATATGCATTGCTTCAACTTTGATATACAGTAAGGTTTTTAATATAGGCAGTATAGGTACCGTCCCAATTTAGGGTCACCTTGCCGCTGGTGGGACGGCTTGTATACTTTTTTTGATCAAAAATAGTTCACTAAGTACCCTATATTTATTATGCAATTTTGCTTTACATTTATATATAATTATGGTAGGGTATGAGATATATTTTTGTCTTGCTTCTTTTTTGCTAAGATCACAGACCTGCCTGATAAAAGTCATAGGAAATGCTGTAACCTAGTCCTTAAAAGGACTGCAATCACAACTATTCCCTACTCCCAAGCTATCTGTAGATTTGTGCGAAAATTGGCTTGAATTTAACAAGGTATAGCGCACACAGCAACAGCGGTGCCGTCTAACACGCAGCTGCAGCAGTGAGAAAATGGTGGCGACGGGGAAAATGGCTTGGTCTTATAGGGCAAGGACATGTGACATACACTGCCAATGACACATGCCCTTGCTTGTGTGAAAAAAAGCACTTCGCTCCGTGTGTGCGCTGCTGATAGGCTGACAGATTGCACCTCCCCACTGTAAATGCGGGAAAGAGAAAAAAAATGGAGATCTTCATTGTTCCTGCAGAGATCCATCCCCTGCCCCTCCCCCCGCCCCGCTGTACACTCAAACTGCGTATTAACATTAATTTTCAGCATTCCTGAGAAAAAATCCAGTTATGATTTTGGGGCACGAACAGTTATCGAACATAACCTCGAACAGCCGAATTTTTTTCAAATCGTTCGGGTTCGTCAAACGGCTCGAACACCGCCCAAAACAGCTCGAATTTGAAATTGGCGAACAGTTCTAGTCGAACAACGCTCATCTCTAGTGAATACGCTCATTGAGATTGTCTTTGAACAATAAATATTTCTGTTTTAACATATATATTCCTCTTTTTTCCTTTAAAGAGATTAAGAAGACAGCAGTGATCAGCTCCCAAGACAGAAAATGTTCCAGACTATAATTTTGAGGCGTTTCGACAACTAAAGTCCTGGTCTTGTTAAAGTTTTTGAAATCGTGTTGTATTTGTTTTTTCTCCATTCTAGGATGAGTCTATTTCTACAATTCCAGGTGAACGGGGCCCTCCACGCAATGGGAGAATATTGTTCTTTTTTTACAATACAGTTTGTATTAGTGTTAATAACTTTTTTATTTTAGTGATAAAGAATAGATAAAGTGGAGCTCATACGGCTATGATGAAACAATTCTGACAAATGTAGATTGAAATGGCATAATCATTTACTACCGTCAGGTTTCGGAACTGTTTAGTCTCAAGCTTTGTCAGTATCACTATAATTCATAATAATTTAAAGGGCAGGCAGCCTGCAAAGTGCTTCTGCTGGTCAGAACACTGCAGTCCCTTGAAATCGGGCCTAGGGAAGAAGAAAAATGACCACCCCTAACAACGGTAAGTGGGACCCCAGCTGTCCAGAGTCCCCACAAGTAGAATTGTCTGTAGAAATAACCTCTTGTCCAGTCAGTGCACCACTCTCTGGTGCTCTCTCTGTCACCAGTGCACCGCTTTTTGGTGCACTCTCTTGATTCCCAGTGCACCGCTCTCTGGCATGCTCTCCCTCTCTGTGAAAAAAAGAGGAAAGTACATTCAGCTCACCTGATTGCTGTAGGCTTTGGAAGGAAGCACAGGTACGTGTGTCCTCACGTGTTTGCATGAAAAAAAGTTGAAGAAACCAGCTTCCAAAAGTGCAAATATTTATTGAAGCAAATCCACGCAGTTTAAAAATTTCCAAATTACATCGGGGAATCTCACATGGAAAAAACGCAACGCGTTTCGAACACAGAGCTGTGTTCTTTGTCAAAGCTGACATGCATATGACGCGCCCCCTGGGCCCAGTGTGCACGTGTGTGGGATACCCGGAGCCGGGTCTCTGGGGATTGTAGTTCCCCTGGTCAGGTGGAGTTGTAGACCTCCCCATCTATCTGCACTCTTCCTGGCTACCTTGCTGTAAGCGAGTGGAAGTAGCCCACGTCCCTGAGTATACCGTGTGGTGCTCACCCGTATGGCTGGTGACTTGGGGCATTCTGATAGCCTCTGCGCCTCGCTGGCGGTGCTGGTCCCTTCCTTGTGACTGAGCCTCCGGGCTTCTATGGCCAGAGGACCTGGAATCCCCTGCCGGCTGGATTCTGCTGCTGGATGTGAAGATCCTTGCAGCCTCAGACTCCGTTGTCCGGTTGTAGTCTCTTCAGCCAGGACGAGCAAAATCTCTGCTTCCTGTCCCTGGCACTCAGCTCCTGCTCCTACAGAGCTCCTGCTGTTTCTTTCCCTGTGTCTGCTTGTTCTCCCTCTGACTCTGACTGAACTGACTAACCCCGCCCCAGACCCAGTTTATAAGGGCAGATTCCTCCCCTCCCAGGACTGGGCAGGAGGTGTTGCATGTTTTAGGGCTCCTGACCAGGAAACCTCCCACTTGCTCTCAGATGTAATATTTCTATTACTGTGGTAACCAGACCCCTGGGGTGCCACATTCACCCCTAGTAAATTTTAGTACTCCGGGACTAAACACATTTTCAAGAAAACACAAACACAGGGCATAAACAATAATACAACAACATATATACAAGAAGCTTTAGAGGTCACGGCGTGTCCGTGACCGGGTGTCCATGTCACCCAACAAGGTGAAGTCTTGGAACAGAGTAGGGGACCTGTCCAAAGCAAACCCCAAATGTTGGCCCTGGGCGTGGCTGCAAGGCTCAGGCTAGCTACTGTGGGCCACAAGGAGGCCACGCCAGACAGGTTTTTCTCTTCCGCGGCCATCTTCACAAGAGGCACCAAGGTGCAACTATCTACAATGTAGTTCCGGTTACTCAGCGTCCATAACCTGTCAGTCCCAATTAAACCTGCAGGGTAACTAGAGAAACATAATCAATGAACAGGCAACAAAAACATAAACCTTTTTCAGCATTTACGTATGTACAGGTAAATATATACTTGGCATTAGACTCTCCAGCGAGCGGGCATTTGTCCTCTAGTGCTCCTGGTGGACCTACGTAACCCACTATCTGGTTCTGCACTACAGGGTGTAGGAGGTGTTGCGGGCAGGCCTGGCAGCTTTCTGCGTACTCTTTGGCTTACTAGGGGCACGGCAGGCTCACTACTAGCAGAGGGTTGATTCTCCTGGTCTGCTGGTATGGATTCTTCTGCCTCCTGGGCCGGCTGCTCTTCTGACACTCCCTGTCCTGGCTGGTTGGAGAAAGGTGAGGACGGGTACCACGACTGCGTTGTTGATTTGAGTCCAGGACCGGGGAAAGTCTCCGAGTACAGTACTGATCATTTCTTCCCTTTCCTCTGCGGGTTGAGGGTTCTCTTGATCTTCGTCAGGGCTTTGCATCTGCTCGGGACACTTTTTCAGGTGGTCTCTGGAGACAATGGCTGTGGTCTCTCCTCCATCCTTACTGATTACACAGACTTTTGGGTTCTCATGGCTTGAGGGCAGTACGGTGTATGGGTATGGGTCCTTCTCCTACTGGTCGTCCAACTTGTGGAACCGCCTCTTTCTCTTCAAGACCTGCTCTCCAGGTACCAGGGGAACAGCGGGAGCATGCTGGTTATAAGCCTTCTCTTGCCTTTCTCTTGCTTGAGACAGACTTCGCTCGACGCTCTCCTGTACTTTCCAATACTGCTGCTGCCGTTCTGTATCCCAGTCTGCCTCTGGCAAGGTGTCCTCAGGTGTCAGGAATCCCATATCCAGGTCAATAGGCCGCTTACCAGGTCTTGCTCTCATTAGGTAAGCCAGGGTACCGTTGGTGGAACCTACGGGGATGTGATTATACAAGTCCACCAAATCAGGCAGTTTTTCAGGCTACAGACTGCGTTCTTCCAGGGGCAACGTTTTTAGCAAGTCTATCACCACCTGGTTCATTTTCTCACATAGTCCATTGGTCTGAGGGTGATAGGGCGTTGTTCTTATCTTCCTGCAGCCATACAGGTTGCAGAACTCCTGGAAGACCTCCGCTTCGAAGGCTGGTCCGTCAACACTTGCTCTGGATACCCGTGTGGACGGCAGAAGTGCAGCTGGAAGGCTCTGGCTGCTGTCTGAGCCATTAAGTCTTTGACAGGGACCACCACCAGGAACCGGGAGTAGTAATCTACGATGGTTAGGGCGTAGACGTACCCAGATTTGCTTGGAGCCAGTTTCACATGGTCCAGGGCTACCAGTTCCAGTGGCTGCCTGGTGATGATGGGCTGCAGGGGAGTCTTCTGGCTGGCATGGTCCTTTCTTCTTAGGTTGCACGGGCCACAGTCTCTGCACCATCTCTCGATGGCTCCTCTCATGCCTACCCAGTAGAACCGTTCACGCAACAGGAACTCCAGCTTCTTCCATCTGAAGTGTCCTGCTCCGTCGTGGTATGCCTCCAGAACCATAGCCGCGTCTCGTCTTAGGACCACTGCCTGCCAGGTCAGCTCATGTGTTCGAGAGTTAACCATTCTCCGGCACAGATTCTCCTTGTAGAGAAACAGCTTACTTTTCTCCTTCCACAGTTGCTTGGTCTCCTCCGGATCATCTGGGTCAAGACGGGCATCAGCCTGTGTCAGCATTTCCTTTACCAGACGGACTGCGGGATCAGCGTCTTGTGTCTCCGCCCAGCTGTAGTGGGGTAAGGGATTGAACGTAGCAGAGCGCCTGTCCCTTACACGGTGGGAATACAGGGTAATCCCATGACAGTGGAACGCAGGGAGTTCGACTTCTTCCAGTTCTTCTGGATCTTCCCCTACGTCCGGTAAGTTTGACATTCTGGACAGGGCATCCGCGTTGGCATTTGAGCGTCCCGCCCGGTATTTGATGGTGAATTCATAGTTGGACAGGCAGGCCATCCATCTCTGCTCCAGGGCACCAAGTTTTGCAGTGTCCAGGTGTGTCAACGGATTGTTATCCGTGTACACGGTGAATTTGGAAGAGGCAAGGTAATGCTTGAAACGTTCGGTCACTGCCCACACCACTGCCAGGAACTCTAGCTTGAATGAGCTATAATTCTCAGGGTTTCTCTCTGTGGGTCGTAGTTTTCGGCTGGCGTAAGCGATTACCCGTTCTTTCCCCTGCTGGATCTGGGACAGTACGGCTCCTAGCCCGATGTTGCTCGCATCCGTGTGGAGCATAAAGGGCTGGCCGTAGTCAGGGTACGCCAGGATTTCATCCCCCGTGAGGGCCATCTTCAGCTGGCGGAAGGACTCCTATTCCAGCTTTTCCCACCTGAAGGTCGGCTTCTGGTTTTTGGCCTTCCTGGATTGACCTATCAGGAGGTCCTGCATAGGAGCTGCCATTTTGGTGAAACCGGGAATGAATCTTCGGTAGTAGCCTACCAACCCGAGGAACTGCCGCACTTCCTTTATGCTGGAGGGTCTTGGCCAGTCTTTAATCACGGTGATCTTATCGGGGTCGGGAGCCACTCCATCAGCACTCACCACGTGTCCCAGGTACTGCACCTTTGGTTTCAGGAGGTGACACTTGGAGGGTTTCACCTTTAGGCCGTAGCTTGCCAGGGCATCAAACACTTCTGCCAGGTGTTTCAGATGGTCCTTGTAGGTTTTGGAATAAACGATGACATCGTCCAAGTATAACAGGACCGTCTCGAAATTCCGGTGTCCCAGACAGCATTCCATCAACCGCTGGAAGGTTCCTGGCGCGTTGCAGAGCCCGAACGGCATACAGTTGAATTCGCTGAGACCCATAGGGGTGGTGAATGCAGTCTTCTCCCGGTCCGCCTCTGCTACCGGAACCTGCCAGTACCCGCTAGCAAGATCCAAAGTGGAGAAGAAGTTAGCAGATTTTAATGCAGCTAAAGATTCTTTTATTCTAGGTAACGGGTATGCATCTTTGTGTGTGATACGGTTGACCTTTCTGTAGTCTACACACATTCTCATGGTGTTGTCCTTCTTTTTCACTAGAACTAGTGGAGCTGCCCAGGGGCTACAGCTGTCCACTTCCTTCATCTCTCGCAACATCCCCTTTGCATGCTGATAGTGTGCAGGGGGTACAGGTCGGTATCTTTCCTTTATGGGTGGATGGTCTCCTGTGGGGATGTGATGTTCTACCCCCTTTACTCGCCCGAAGTCTAGCGGGTGTTTACTAAAGACTCTTTCGTACTCCTGAACCACCCGGTAGATTCCCTGTTTTTGGTGTGAGGGAGTGGAGTCAGTACCCACATGCAGTTGCTGACACCAGTCCTCCATTTGTTTCTTAGAGCCGTTACCTTCCTCTGGTTGAGATGGAGGCAAGGGTTCCACGGCCCTTACAGAATTTTGGTTTATGGTGAACAATTTGGCTAGCGTGGCATACCGGGGCAGGTATACTTCTCTCTCCCCGATATTTACGATGCGGACGGGCACCCTCCCATGGCATACATCGACCACCCCCCGTGCTGTCAAAATGGTGGGCCTACTGTCTGAGTAGACGGGCTCTACCATTGCTTGGTAGTCTCTACCTCTTAGACCAATAGCTGCCCGGCACCATATCATCATCTCACTTTTCGGGGGCATGGCAATAGGGAACGGGTCACACATTCTCATGCTACCAATCTCACCACCAGATAATTCCACCTGTTGCCGTTTCATCAGTGCCCGGATTTCTTTTTGGAGGACACGCTGCTGGCTGGAACTGGCGTTCTTGGCAACCTGCTGTAAAATGAGAATCACCTCTGCAAGACAATTTTCAATCACGTTAGTTCCCAAGGTTATTCTAGGGTGACTCTCATGACGGTCAATGTCCACAATAATCAGTCCTTGTGCCGCCAGTTCGACTTTACCGACCTTAATGGTCACCTCTTTGAACCCCACCTGCGGCAGGGGCTGACCATTGCTGGCGATGATACTCAGGTCGTCATCTGGGTAGCGGGTTATGACCGAGTCATTCCAGTACCGCTTAAAGAGCACGTACGGGATGGTAGTCACCTGTGACCCACTGTCTAGTAGGGCACTCATAGGAATGCCATCCAGTACCACAGGCAAGACCGGACATCCCCCTACGTATTTGTGGCACCCCATGGGTCTGGTTTCCACAGTAACAGCAATGTTATGTCTGAGAGCAGGTGGGAGGTCTCTTGGTCAGGAATCCTATGCATGCCACACCTCCTGCCCAGTCCTGGGAGGGGAAGGACTTCCCCTATATAAACCTAGGGCTGAGGCAGAGTTAGTGAGTAGAGAAGAAGTAGAGACAGAGAAGAGAAGCAGATCTAGGAAAAGAACATCAGGAGCTCTGTGGGAGCAGTGCTATAAGGAGTCAGGGGCTGGCAGCTGCAGAGCTCGCCCTGACTGAGAAGCTATCACCGGACCCGGAGTCTGAGGCTGTGGGGACTAATCTTTACCCAGCAGCAGAAACCGCCCGGCAGGGGATTTCAGGTCCTCTGGCCAAGAAACCCGAAGGCACGGTCACACGCGTGGGACCAGCACCGCCGTCGTGGAGCGGACGCCACTAGAAGGCCCCGAGTCACCGGCCATACGGGTGAGCACCACACGGTACACTCAGGGACGTGGGCTACTTATACCCGCCTCTAGCAAGGTAGCCAGAAGAGTACAGTCAGTTTGGGAGTCCTACAACTCCGCCTGGCCAGGGGAGATCCCATCTGCTCAAGGACTGACCAGGCCCCGATCGCTAGCCAGTACTCCGGGAGGGTCTATCTTTATCACCAGTAAAGACCCTGAATTACACCGCATCGTCTCTGAGTGATTCCTGCTACCCCCATCATCCACGTCGGCTGCCCTGAGGCCATACCCCTCCCGTTGGGGGTGATACTATCACGCTGCACAATCCTACCACCGGCCTCAGCGGTCTGCCCTGCAGCGGCAGCTCCTTCGCTGCATTCAACGGGTGGCGTAGTCGTCCAACATCTACCGCTAATACATCGCCGCTCAGTTTGACTCCCTGGGCACGGACCGGGTCACCGCCACGAGACTACAACCCTCAACAGATCCGGCTCCGGGTAAGCTCCCGTGCGCGCGATGCCGCGCGACGAAGGCCCAGGGGTGCGTCAACTTTTGGCGTAGTCGGCAGGATTTCGTGCCCGCAACCACCGGGTACTGCGTGCCTGATAAAGACTGTTCAAACTTACCAGTGGTGAAGATTCCCGCCATCCGCGAAGTTTTCCCGCCATCCGGCGCCATCTTCTGCTTTCTTCCCGCCATCCGTGGAGTTTTCCCGCCGTTGGACGCCATCTTGAAGACGCCGCGCGGGAAGAAGAGGGGCGTGGACTCCGAAAGCGCGCGAGAACTGAAGCCCCGCCTCACGTCCGGACGTTGCGTAAGGTCCTGGAAGGAGCCCAGCAGACGCCGACGTCACAGGAGCGCGACGGAAGGTCCTCAACCCTGACGATCCACTGCGGAGCCGCGACCTACGGAAGAGGATCATCGCAAGGTAGGCCACGGTCCACTAGGGGGGAGGAAGATGTCGGATACGGAGGAGAGCTTCACTGCCTCAACCCCCGCCAGCGCCACCGCTGCTGCAGTCATGCCTTTCACCATGCCCTATATCCCGGGAGCGGCCTGGCTACCCCAGTACTCAGGGGAGTCACATACCCTGCATGACTTTAGAGAAAAGCTGGATAGCCTCTTCCAGGTGTATCCCCTCACAGAAGAGCAAAAAGTGAGCATCCTGGTGGCCCAATTAACCGGGGCAGCCCAAAGGGAGGTAAAGTCCTGGCCACCTGGGGGAAGGACTGTTGCAGGGATACTAACCCGGCTGAGGGACACCTTTGATACCCGCACCTCAGCCGAGATCAAGCTTAGATTCTACGGGTGCAAGCAGCGAGCACACGAGAGTATAAGGGACTATGCCCTGAACCTACAAGAGGCCCTGAGAGCCATTAAGCAGACCGACCCTGACGGCGTGGGAGACGAGGACAGGCTGTTGACTGAACAATTTATAGAGGGTTTATATTGCAATGCCCACCGAACCCAGTTGCGGGCAATGGCCTTACAGGACCCTCATCTGGGATTTGCACAGTTCAAGGACAGAGCCATCCGGGTGCTCCGAGAATCGGCACCAGGTGGCGTTGTGACCCACAGACGCCCCACTACCACTTACCACCAGGAGGCGGCACCCTTGTCGGCAGGGCCTGTGGGAGCTGATGCGCAGGCTTTGAACAATGACCCGGCTCCAGACCTGCACCATCAGGTCCAAGAGCTAGCTAAAAGCGTTGCCGCGCTAACCCGAACTGTGCAGTCTTTACAGGTTTCCACTCCAGGGAGGATCCAGCTGGCATCCGGACCGGAAGACATCCCGTGGCGACGACCAAGGAGGACCCCACCGGCCAGAGGAAGACCCAGCGACCGATACAACGAGGACGGACAACCCATCTGCCGCCGCTGCAATCAACCCGGACATATGGCAAGGTACTGTCCTTTAAACTGGCACAACCTGGGGTAGTGGGCCAAACCCCAGGAAAAAGATCATCAATCCCATCGAACTGGCGCGACAAATATGTGGGAGGACGTCCAGTCTTGCCCGTGGTACTGGATGGCATCCCCATGAGTGCCCTACTGGACACCGGGTCACAGGTTACCACTATCCCATACGTGCTCTTCAAGCAGTACTGGAATGACTCGGATATCACCCGCTACCCTGACAACGACTTGAGTATCATCGCCAGCAATGGTCAGCCCGTGCCACAGATTGGATTTAAAGAGGTGACCATTAAAATCGGTAGAGTCGAATTGGCGGCACAGGGACTGATCATTGTAGACATTGACAAGCGCGAGAGTCACCCAAAGATAACTCTAGGAACTAATGTAATTGAAAATTGTCTTGCAGAGGTGATTTTCCTTTTACAGCAGGTTGCCAAGAACGCCAGCTCCGGCCAGCAGCGAGTGCTCCAGAAAGAGATCCAGGCACTGATGCGACGGCAACAGATAGAACTCTCCGGTGGTGAGATTGGTAGCGTAAGAATGTGTGACCCTTTTCCTATTGCCATGCCCCCAAAAAGTGAAATGATGATTTGGTGCCGGGCAGCTATTGGTCTGAGAGGTAGAGATTACCAGGCAATGGTAGAACCAGTTTACTCAGACAGTAGGCCCACCATTTTGACAGCACGGGGGGTGGTCAATGTACGCCATGGGAGGGTGCCCGTTCGCATAATAAATATCGGGAAGAGGGAAGTGTACCTGCCCCGGTATGCCACGCTAGCCAAATTGTATACCATCAATCAAAATTCCATACAGTCCGTAGAACCCTTGCCTCCATCTTCCCCGGAGGAAAGTAACGGCTCTAAGGAAACAATGGAGGACTGGTGTCAGCAACTACATTTGGGTACTGACTCCACTCCCTCACACCAGAGACAGGGAGTCTATCGGGTGGTTCAAGAGTACGAGAGAGTGTTTAGTAAACACCCGTTAGACTTCGGGCGAGTCAAGGGGGTAGAACACCACATCCCCACGGGAGACCATCTTCCCATAAAAGAGAGGTATCGACCCGTACCCCCTGCACACTACCAACACGCCAAGGGGATGCTTAGGGACATGAAGGAGGCTGGGGTGATCAGGGATAGCTGTAACCCCTGGGCAGCTCCACTAGTCTTAGTCAAAAAGAAAGACAACACCATGAGGATGTGTGTAGATTACCGGAAAATCAACCGTATCACACACAAGGATGCGTACCCCTTACCAAGGATAGAGGAGTCTTTGGCTGCTTTAAGATCTGCTAACTTCTTCTCTACCTTGGATCTCACTAGCGGGTACTGGCAGGTTCCTGTAGCAGAGGCGGACCGGGAGAAGACCGCATTCACCACCCCGATGGGACTTAGCGAGTTTACCTGCATGCCGTTCGGACTCTGTAACGCACCAGGAACCTTTCAACGATTAATGGAGTGCTGTCTGGGCCACAGAAACTTCGAGACGGTCCTGTTGTACCTGGACGATGAGGTGGAATAAGATTCTACAGGTGAACAACTGGCTACGTCGATGGTGCCGTCAACAAGGATTTGGATTTCTGGATCACGGAATGAATTACCTATACGATGGACTACTTGCTAGAGATGGGGTGCACCTTACGAAGACTGGAAAACATGTATTTGGAAGTCGCCTTGCTACACTCATCAGAAGAGCTTTAAACTAGAACAATGTGGGAAGGGAAGCAAAAGGCCAGAAAAAGCCATACAGCTGACAAATACTATTGAGATCTCTGCTACTGGAAGTGGAAAAGAAGAACAAAGACAAAAAAATCTAAATAATAAAAATATGGGAGGAAGAGAAACCAATCACAAACTAAAATGTTTTTATACAAATGCACAAAGCATGGGCAACAAACAAGGAGAATTGGAACTACTAATGAAGGAAAAGGAATATGATGTCATTGGAATCACTGAAACTTGGTGGGACGATACACATGATTGGAATAAAAGGCTAAAAGGATACAACTTATTTGCAAGAAACAGACTTGATAAACGAGGAGGAGGTGTTGCATTGTATGTTAGAAAAGCGTATATCTGCACAGAGATTGAAGCTTCAGAGACTGGGAGTTCTGTGGAAACTGTTTGGGTAAGAATACAAGGAGAGAACAACGGAAAGGACACCATTGTAGGCATTTACTACAGGCCACCTGGGCAAGCTGAAGATATGGACGAACTCTTTATGTATCAAATGACCAAATTCTCCAAAAAATATGACGTAGTGGTCATGGGAGATTTCAACTATCCAGACATTTGTTGGGAATCTCTCTCAAGTAAAACTAACAGGTCAAGCAAATTCTTATCCTCTCTTGCTGACAACTTTATCTTCCAAAAGGTAGGGGAGAAAACAAGGGGATCTGCTACTTTGGATCTAATTCTTATAAACAGGGAGGAAATGGTTGAGGAGGTAAAGGTGGCTGGGACCCTAGGAGGCAGCGATCATGCTATTATAGAATTTTGGATAACTAGAGGAGGAAGACATGTGAAGACTCAAACTTCAAGGTTAGATTTTAGAAAGGCAGATTTTAAGAGACTCAGAAAGAGAATAGGAGGGATCCAATGACTGGATGTCCTTAAGGACAAAAATGTCCAGGAAGGATGGGAAATTTTTAAAAATGAGATTCTCAAAGCACAATCGTTAACAATCCCGAAAAGTAGGAAGAATGGGAAGCATTTAAGGAAACCAGGATGGATGAACACAGAACTTAAACACATGCTAAAAAGAAAGAAAGAAATGTTTATTAAATGGAAAGAGGGAGGCATATCTAAAGAAGATTATAATGCAGTCTGCAGATCCTGTAGGGCACGTATCAGGTTAGCTAAAGCTGACAATGAATTAAGGCTTGCAAGAGATGTCAAAAGCAATAAAAAAGGATTTTGGGGGTATGTCAAAAGTAAAAGAAAAGTCAAAGATGCTATAGGATTTTTACAGGATGAAAATGGAGAAATGGTAAGAGAGGATGTTGAGAAGGCCGAACTTTTTAATTCCTATTTTGCATCTGTTTTCTCTCAGAAAGAAAATGTAACATCAACTGATCTTCACTGTCCTTTTAAAGGAATAGAGGAATCCAAGTTATCAGTAAACAGAAAGATTGTGAGGGAATATTTAGCTAACATAAATGAGTTCAAGTCTCCAGGTCCAGATGAATTACACCCCAGAGTACTGAAGGAGATTGTAGAAGAAATTTTAGAACCACTCTCCATAATCTTTGAAAATTCTTGGAGAACAGGAGAAGTCCCAGAAGACTGGAGAAGAGCAAATGTTGTTCCTATCTTCAAAAAGGGGAAGAAGGTGGACCCAGGGAACTATAGGCCGGTGAGTCTGACTTCTATACCAGGAAAGATCTTTGAACAAATTATTAAACAACATGTATGTAAGTACATGGATAAGAATGAAGTGATTAACCAGAGTCAGCATGGGTTTGTAACTAACAAGTCATGTCAGACTAACTTAATTTCCTTCTATGACAGAATCACTGACTGGGTGGATCAGGGAAATGCTGTAGATATAGTATATCTTGACTTCAGCAAAGCATTTGACAAAGTATCTCACATCATCCTTATTGAAAAAATGACCAAGTATGCAAAGGACCAGGCAACTGTTAGGTGGATTCATAACTGGCTTAGTGATCGGACTCAAAGGGTGGTTGTAAATGGCTTCACATCCAGCTGGATGAATGTCTCAAGTGGGGTACCACAGGGCTCCGTCCTGGGACCTGTATTGTTCAACATCTTTATCAATGATTTAGATGAAGGAATTGAGGGTAAACTGATTAAATTTGCTGATGACACAAAGCTAGGAGGGATAGCTAATACTAGAGAAGAGAGAGAGAGGATTCAAAAAGACCTAAATAAACTGGAGCAGTGGGCAGCAACCAACAGAATGGTTTTTAACAGGGAAAAATGCAAAGTACTACATCTGGGCAATAAAAATGAAAAAAGCATATACAGAATGGGAGGAATAGAGCTAAGCAACAGTACATGTGAAAAAGACTTAGGTATACTAATAGATCATAGACTGAACATGAGTCAACAGTGTGATGCAGCAGCAAAAAAGGCAAATACAATTCTGGGATGTATTAACAGAAGCATACAGTCTAGATCACGTGAAGTCATTATCGGTCTTTACTCCTCTTTGGTCAGACCTCATCTGGAATACTGTGTACAGTTTTGGGCACCACATTTTAAAAAAGACATAGACAAACTGGAGCAAGTTCAGAGAAGAGCGACCAGAATGGTGACTGGTCTGCAAACCATGTCCTATGAGGAACGGTTGCAGGATTTGGGAATGTTTAGCTTGCAAAAAAGAAGACTGAGAGGAGACTTAATAGCTGTCTACAAATATGTCAAGGGCTGTCACATTGTAGAAGGATCATCTTTATTCTCATTTGCACAAGGAAAGACTAGAAGCAATGGGATGAAACTAAATGGGAGGAGACACAGATTAGATATTAGAAAAAACTTTTTGACAGTTAGGGTGATTAATGAGTGGAACAGGCTGCCACGAGAGGTGGTGAGTTCCCCTTCAATGGACGTCTTCAAACAGAGGCTGGACAGACATCTGTCTGAGATGATCTAGTGAATCCTGCTTTGAGCAGGGGGTTGGACCAGATGACCCAGGAGGTCCCTTCCAACTCTACCATTCTATGATTCTATGATTCTATGATTCTATGATCGTATATTCCAAGACTTATGAGGACCACCTGAAACACCTGGCGGAAGTGTTCGAAGCTCTGGCAAGCTACGGCTTAAAGGTAAAACCCTCCAAGTGTCACCTCTTGAAACCAAAGGTGCAGTACCTGGGACACGTGGTGAGCGCTGACGGAGTGGCTCCCGACCCTGATAAGATCACCGCAATTAAGGAATGGCCAAGTCCCTCCAGTGTAAAGGAAGTGCGGCAGTTCCTCGGGTTGGTAGGCTATTACCGCAGATTCATCCCCGGTTTCACCAAAAAGGCAGCTCCTATGCAGGACCTCCTGATAGGCCAGTCCCGGAAGGCCAAGAACCAGAAGTCGCCCTTCAAATGGGAGAAGTTAGAAGAGGAGTCCTTCCGCCAGCTGAAGATGGCCCTCACGGGGGATGAAATCCTGGCGTACCCTGATTACAGCCAGCCCTTTATCCTCTACACCGACGCAAGTAACATCGGGCTAGGAGCCGTACTGTCCCAGATCCAGCAGGGGAAAGAACGAGTAATCGCTTACGCTAGCCGAAAACTGCGACCCACCGAAAGAAACCCTGAGAATTACAGCTCATTTAAGCTAGAGTTCCTGGCAGTGGTGTGGGCAGTCACCGAACGCTTTAAGCACTACCTCGCTTCTTCCCGGTTCACCGTGTACACGGATAACAACCCGTTGACACACCTGGACACGGCAAGACTCGGTGCCCTAGAGCAGAGATGGATGGCCCGTCTGTCAAACTACGAGTTCACAATCAAATACCGGGCAGGACGCTCCAATACCAACGCGGACGCCCTGTCCAGGATGCCAAACCTACCGGACGTAGGAGAAGATCCAGAGGGACTGGAAGAAGTCGAACTCCCCGCGTTCCACCGTCATGGGACTATCCAGTATTCCCATCGGGTAAGGAGTAAGAAAGCCGCTACGTTTAACCCCTTGCCTCACTACAACTGGGAGGAAACGCAAGACATTGACCCTGCCGTCCGGCTGGTAAAAGAGATGCTGACTCGGCCAGAGGCTCGCCTTGACCCAGACGCTCCGGAGGAAGCCAAGCAACTGTGGGCTGAGAAGAGTCGACTGTTCCTTTACAAGGGGAAGTTGTGCCGCAGAATGGTTAACTCCCGGACGCATGAACTGATCTGGCAAGTAGTGGTGCCACGGAGAGACGCAGCCATGGTGATGGAGGCATACCACGACGGGGCTGGACACTTCGGATGGAAGAAGCTGGAGTTCCTGCTGCGTGGGCGGTTCCACTGGGTAGGCATGAGGGGAACCATCGAGAGGTGGTGCAGAGACTGTGGCCCGTGCAACCTAAGAAGGAAGGACCGTGCCAGCCAGAAGACTCCCCTGCAGTCCATCGTCACCAGGCAGCCGTTGGAACTGGTAGCCTTGGATCATGTAAAACTGACCCCAAGCAGAAGTGGCTACGTCTACGCGTTAACCATTGTGGATCATTACTCCCGGTTCTTGGTTGTCGTCCCCGTTAAGGACTTAACGGCTCAAACAGCAGCTAGAGCCTTCCAGCAGCACTTCTGCCGTCCACACGGGTACCCGGACCAAGTGCTGACGGACCAGGGACCTGCCTTTGAAGCGGAGGTCTTCCAGGAATTCTGCAATCTGTATGGCTGCCGGAAGATAAGGACGACACCCTATCATCCGCAAACTAATGGACTTTGTGAGAAAATGAACCAAGTGGTAATGGATCTCCTGAAAACGTTGCCCCTGGAAGAACGCAGTCTGTGGCCTGAGAAGCTGCCCGATCTAGTGGACCTATACAACCACATCCCGGTAGGTTCCACCAACTGTACCCCGGCTTACCTAATGAGGGCGAGACCTGGTAAGTTACCTGTTGACCTGGAAATGGGAGTCCTGACACCCGAGGACACTTCACCAGAAGCAGACTGGGACACAGAGAGGCAGCAGCAGTACCGGAAAGTACAGGAGAGCGTGGAGCGAAGTCTCTGTCAGGCTAGGGAAAGACAAGAGAAAACTTACAACCAGTATGCTCCCGCTGTTCCCCTGGTACCCGGAGAGCAGGTCTTGAAGAGGAAAAGACGGCTCCACAAGTTGGACGACCAGTGGGAGAAGGACCCGTACACCGTACTGCCCTCAAGCCACGAGAACCCGAAAGTCTGTACCATCAGTAAAGACGGAGGGGAGACCATAGCCATTGTATCCCGGGATCACCTGAAGAAGTGTCCTGAACAGCTACGGAACCCTGAAGAGGAACAAGAAGACCATCGACCCGTAGAGGAAAGGGAAGATATGGTTAGTACTGTGCTCGGAGACTTCCCTCGGTCCTGGACTCAAGTCAATGGTGCAGTTGTGGTACCCGTCCTCACGTTCCTCCAACCAGCATCCCAAGTGCCTACGGAGCAACAGGTAGAGCTGGAAGAGCAGCCGGTCCAGGAGGCAGAAGACTCCACACAAGCAGAACAGGAGGATCAACCCTCTGCTTATAGTGAGCCTGCCGTACCCCTAGTGAGCCAAAGAGCCGGTAGACAGCTGCCCAGTTTACCCTTGACAGCTCCTACACCCTGTAGTTCAGGGCTAGACAGTCAGCTCCGTAGGTCCACTAGGGCCACTAGAGGCCAGTTACCCGCACGTTGGAGGATTTGAAGTGTATAAATTGTTTTATTTGTGGTTACCTGTTTTTCTTGTTGCTTGTGTATAATTATGTGTTTCTAGTTATTTATAGGAGTCCTTGGTGGATTTACCGGGAATCCTTGTACATGGTTGGAGCGTAACCTAGGAATGGACTAAAGACTGTTAAGGACTCGGGGCAGGACAGACCCCTACCTGGTTACGTCTCCCTGTTTTGGTGAAATGGACACCTTGCTTTTCTTCAAAAACTGCACCCGGTTGCGGACACGCCGTGACCATCTTTATATGTTTTTCTTATTGTACTATTATTGTTTATACCTTGTTATGTTTAAAAAAAATGTTTAGTCCCGGAGTACTAAATTTCACTAGGGGGGAATGTGGCACCCCAGGGGTCTGGTTTCCACAGTAACAGCAATGTTATGTCTGAGAGCAGGTGGGAGGTCTCTTGGTCAGGAATCCTATGCATGCCACACCTCCTGCCCAGTCCTGGGAGGGGAAGGACTTCCCCTATATAAACCTAGGGCTGAGGCAGGGTTAGTGAGTAGAGAAGAAGTAGAGACAGAGAAGAGAAGCAGATTAGGAAAAGAACATCAGGAGCTCTGTGGGAGCAGTGCTATAAGGAGTCAGGGGCTGGCAGCTGCAGAGCTCGCCCTGACTGAGAAGCTATCACCGGACCCGGAGTCCGAGGCTGTGGGGACTAATCTTTACCCAGCAGCAGAAACCGCCCGGCAGGGGATTTCAGGTCCTCTGGCCAAGAAACCCGAAGGCACGGTCACACGCATGGGACCAGCACCGCCGTCGTGGAGCGGACGCCACTAGAAGGCCCCGAGTCACCGGCCATACGGGTGAGCACCACACGGTACACTCAGGGACGTGGGCTACTTATACCCGCCTCTAGCAAGGTAGCCAGAAGAGTACAGTCAGTTTGGGAGGCCTACAACTCCGCCTGGCCAGGGGAGACCCATCTGCTCAAGGACTGACCAGGCCCCGATCGCTAGCCAGTACTCCGGGAGGGTCTATCTTTATCACCAGTAAAGACCCTGAATTACACCGCATCGTCTCTGAGTGATTCCTGCTACCCCCATCATCCACGTCGGCTGCCCTGAGGCCATACCCCTCCCGTTGGGGGTGATACTATCACGCTGCACAATCCTACCACCGGCCTCAGCGGTCTGCCCTGCAGCGGCAGCTCCTTCGCTGCATTCAACGGGTGGCGTAGTCGTCCAACATCTACCGCTAATACATCGCCGCTCAGTTTGACTCCCTGGGCACGGACCGGGTCACCGCCACGAGACTACAACCCTCAACAGATCCGGCTCCGGGTAAGCTCCCGTGCGCGCGATGCCGCGCGACGAAGGCCCAGGGGTGCGTCATATTTATCACGCCAGTTCGATGGGCCTGATGATCTTATGCCTGGGGGTTGGCCTTCTGCCCCAGGTTGTGCCCGTTTAAATGACAGTACCTTGCCATATGTCCGGGTTGATTGCAGCGGCGGCAGATGGGTTGTCCGTCCTCATTGTATCTGTCGCTGGGTCTTCCTCTGGACGATGGGATCCTCCTCTGTCAGTGCCACGGGACGTCCTCCGAACTGGTGGCCAGCTTGATCCTTCCTGGAGGAGAGACCTGTAAAGACTGTACAGTTGGGGTTAGCGCGGCTACGCTTTTAGTTAGCTCTTGGACCTGATGGTGCAGGTCTGTAGCTGGGTTATTGTCCAGAGCCTGCGCACCAGCTCCTATAGGCTCTGCAGACAAGGGCGCCGCCTCCTGGTGATAGGTAATAGCAGGGCGCCGGTGGGTTACAGCGCTACCCGGTGCTGGTTCTCTGAGCACCCGGATGGCCCTGTCTTTGAACTTTGCAAAGTCTAAACCAGGGTTCTGCAAGGCCATTGCACGTAACTGGGTTCGGTGGGCGTTGGACAGCAGACCCTCAATGAATTGCTCAGTTAACAGTTAACAGTTCAACTGCATTCCGCACACTGTCAGGGTCTGCCTGTTTAATGGCTCCCAGGGCCTCTTGCAAATTCAAAGCATAGTCTCTTATACTGTCTTGGGCCCACTGCTTGCACCCATAAAATTTCATTTTGATCTCTGCTGAGGTGCGGGTATCAAAAGTGTCCCTCAGACAGGCTAAGATCTCCTTCACGGTCTCCTTGTCCCTGACTGACCAGGACTTTACTTCACGTTGGGCTGCGCCGGTTAGCTGGCCTACCAATATGCTCACTTTTGTCCCTCCATCAGGGGGTATACTTTAAATAGGCTGTACAGTCTCTCTTTAAAGTCGCTTAGGGTATGCGACTCCCCTGAGTATTGGGGCAGTCAGGCCGCTCCGGGGATGTAAGGCATTGTAAATGGCATCACCGCTGCTGCAGTGGCCGTGCTGGTGGTAGAGGGTCCTCCCCCCTAGTTAAGTGTGGCCTACCTTCCGACGATCCTCTTCTGTAGGCCGCGGCTCCGCTGGTGCTGCTCCGGACGAGGACCTTGCGTCGCGTCCTGGTGACGTCAGCGTCGCTCTCTTTCCCTTCCAGGACCTTGCGCAGCGTCGGTGCGTGGGGCGGAGCTTCGGGTCTCTCGCGCTTTCGGCGTCCACGCCCCTCTTCTTCCCGCGCGGTGTCCTGAAGATGGCATCTGATGGTGGGAAAACGACTGCGGATGGCGGGAATACAGCTGCGGATGGCGGGAAACTTCTGAAAATGGCGGGAGACGACTGAAGATGGCGGGAAACGGCTCCAGATGGCGGGAACCTTCACCACGGCAGGTATGACAGTCTTTTGAAGGCACGCAGTACCCGGTGGTTGCGGGCACGAAATCCTGCTGACTACGCCAAAGTTGACGCGCCCCCTGGGCCCAGTGTGCATGTGTGTGGGATACCCGGAGCCGGGTCTCTGGGGATTGTAGTCTCCGTGGCGGCGACCCGGTCCCGTGGCTCAGGGTGGTCAAACCAGTGGCAGTCTTTTATGGGTTTTAGGTTAATTGTCCGACTACACCACCCGTGGATTGAGGTCAGGGTGTACCGCTGCTGCGAGGCAGTCCGCTGAGGCTGGTGTGGTGTGCGCAGCTAAAGATGGGATAACTCCCCACGGGAAGAGCATGGCTTCAGGGCAGGAAATGTGGATGATGGGAGTGATGGTGCACGGGCGTCCCAGTACTAGTAGTGCTGTATGCGGTGAGAAAGCAGGAACGACTCAGAGTCTTTGCAGTGCAGTTCAGGGTCTTTACTGATGATATTAAGGCAGACCCTCCCTGGAGTACTGGCTAGCATAAGGGGCCTGGTCAGTCTGCGAGCAAGCAGGAGTTCCCCTGGCCAGGTGGAGTTGTAAGCCTCCCCGTCTATCTGCACTCTTCCTGGCTACCTTGCTGTAAGCGAGTGGAAGTAGCCCACGTCCCTGAGTATACCGTGTGGTGCTCACCCGTATGGCTGGTGACTTGGGGCCTTCTGAAAGCCTCCGCTCCTCGCTGGCGGTGCTGGTCCCTTCCTTGTGACTGAGCCTTCGGGCTTCTATGGCCAGAGGACTTGGAATCCCCTGCCGGCTGGTTTCTGCTGCTGGACTTGAAGATCCTTGCAGCCTCGGACTCCGTTGTCCGGTTGTAGTCTCTTCATCCAGGACGATCAATATCTCTGCTTCCAGTCCCTGGCACTCAGCTCCTGCTCTTACAGAGCTCCTGCTGATTCTTTCCCTGTGTCTGCTTGTTCTCCCTCTGACTCTGACTGAACTGACTAACCCCGCCCCAGACCCAGTTTATAAGGGCAGATTTCTCCCCTCCCAGGACTGGGCAGGAGGTGTTGCATGTTTTAGGGCTCCTGACCAGGAAACCTCCCACTTGCTCTCAGATGTAATATTTCTATTACTGTGGTAACCAGACCCCTGGGGTGCCACACATATGACACTCTATAGTATTATATCCAATAACAACCAATCAGATCGATATGCTTGGTCACATGAGAGTGTGAACAGGGTGCATAATTAGTGTGAGCCAATCACATAAAATGGAAAAAACAATAAAACCATTATAGAGAGAAAGAACAAGAAAAGAGTTAAAATTCATTTTAACATAGAATGTTACATGAAATAGATAAAATAAACTGACAGAAACATGAAGTAGAATCAATAATGAAACATGATTTCACGGCGTGCATTGAGACCGTCTGGGAAGTGGGATCCAAGGTTATAAATCCAGAATGCTTCTCTGGTGAGTAAACGGTGTCTGGAATCTCCTCCTCGATGTGCAGCTTTAACCCTCTCTATACCAATGACCTGTAGAGAACTGCATGATCTCTGGTGAAATTGAATAAAATGCCTAGAGGCATGTGAAATATTACGGTTGGTACTAGTGTAGCACCCCGAGGGCTCGGCTGCTACAGGGGTATTGCACCTCGAACCAGAGGTGTGGTATTCCACTCCCGGGTAAGGATGGAGTGTGGACCAGGGCTCGGTAGGCTGCATGCACCACACACACCCCATTTCCGAGGGACAGCTCAACGGTGCTCCCACAGAAGTGCAGGCACGACAGCTTCTGTCCCTGGCTGGAGTGGGGCGGGGAAAGGAAAACCCAGTGGTGTAGGAGCAGATAGGGGTGGGTCTTTGGGCATAGGTAGGAGCCCATTGGTTGCTAGTCACCTGGGCTCACACATAGAAGGAGGTATATAAGGTGGGCACCATTTTAGGACAGTGTTCAGTTCAGTCAGGAGTTCAGCCAGAGAGGGCTGACAGGGAGCTGCGGCTCAGTCTGGGCCCAGCTCCAGAGGCAGGCCTGGAGTGAAGGCCAGAAACAGCAGAAAGAGAGAGGAGAAGGAACGGAAAGGAAAGTAAGAAAGGAACTGGAACAGAGGAGAAAGGAAGCAAGGAACACAGAGAAAGGCCCAGAGACACGAGGACAGAAGGAACCCCATATGCCCAGAGGAGATACAGGGTGAAGGGTTGGCAGAACAGGGTACCGGAACCCAAATTGGTGGAGGCAACAGATTCCTCAGCCAAAGACCGGAGGTTGTTACCACATCTTGGTGCGACCCCTCACTACATCCACCAGAAAGGCATACTATATAGGGTCAGGGAAACCGGAGAAAGGTTTCGCCAACAGAAGGCCCGAGGGAGCTGGACAAAGGTCGGTCACTGGTGGGGACGGCCAGAGAAAGGAAAGAGAAGGGAGTTCTGTGCCACACTCTGGAATTGCCTGGGAGTTGGTCGAGTCCCTTGCCTGGTGGACGCAGCATGACTCGGGCGGTCCTAACTGCGCACAAGTGACCTGATAAAGAACTGTGAGTAAAGCATTGAAAACTGCAACTGCACGTCTCTGTGATTCCTCGCCGCACCAGCACCATTAGTACTGGGACGCTCACACCATCACTCCCATCATTCACGCTAACTGCCCTGGGGCTGCACTCTTCCCGTGGGGAGTCACACTACCTAAGCTGCGTATACCATCAGCCCCAGCGGTCTGCCTTGCAGCGGCGGTCCCCACTGACCGCAATTCACGGGTGGCGTAATCGGACATTTGCTATACATTAAGACTGCCACTGGTTTGACCACCCTGGGCACGGACCGGGTCACCGCCACACGGAGACTACAACCCCCAGCATCCTACAGCGATCCGGCTCCGGGTATCCCCTGCACAGTACAGGCCCAGGGGGCGCGTCAACTTTGGCGTAGTCGGCAGGATCATTACCAACCCGCCACAAGCGGGTATTGCGTGCCTGAAGAAAACTGCACATGTACCTTAAAAAGAAGTTTCCCGCCGTCCGGAGTCGTTTCCCGCCATCTGGAGCCGATTCCCGCCATCAGACGCTCTTTTGGACCGTTTCCCGCCATCTTCATCCGTTTTTCCCGCCCTGGCAGAGCGGACGCCATTATGTGCGCAACAAAGGACATCAGGAAGCCACCTCCCATCGTGGGCCAGGTCCCAGAATGGCGCCAAAGAAGGAGCCCGCCCCCACCAGCCATGAATGCAGCAGTGGAGATGTCCATCAGCGTGGGAGGGTTGCCCCTGAAACTGACTGTCACCAAGTTGCCCCAGGACCACCCCCAATGGGGGCGGGAAGTGAAGAAAACTGTGGGGCAGGGCGCGGTCTGGATCAGTCTGGACAGACCGCACACGGAAATGGAGGAAGCGTCCAGCAGTGCCAACACCTTGGTCCGGAGCCTGCTGCAGGCCGCACCGCCAGACAGCCTGGTGGAGATCCTGGCGCAGCTCCCCAGAGACCCGGAGCGTGCACAGGCTGCGCTGGAGGACTTAGACCGGAGGATGGTCCGGGCACAGCAGGATGGGCTGGCCGAGTGGAGAAGGGAGATGGCCCGGCAGGCTGGAACCCGCCAGCAGGAGGCGCCACCCGCAACCTGGAGCACGCCTGCCTCTGAGGATGGTGCAGGAGGGACGAAGGCCGGAGACGACGCCGCGGAGGGAGCCGCGAGGATTGAGGCAGGTAATGGGGACGTCATCACCCCGAGCCCAGCAGCTGTAAGACTGTCCCAGCCTCCCGTCGCAGAGCCCGAAGCCCTACTCACCACACCCGTTGCTGCACCGCCACTGCTCCCAACTAGGCCTCAAGCGGCAGGAGCCGCGGTCACGCGCCACGCCCCTCGACCCCGGGCGCGACAAAAGAGGAAGTACCACCGGCCTGGTCGCAAGGCCTGGTGAACCCGGGCGCCGCTGCCCCTCCAGCGCCCTCTTCCTCAACCGTGCCACCCCCAGACCCAACCGGAAATTCCCCGGCCTGGTCGCAAGGCCGAGTGCCCCCGGGCGCTGCTCCCCGACCGAGGCCCGTGGTGCCACCCCTGGGCGCAGACCTCTTTGCGCAACATACCAGCCCGGACGGGCTGCCCTTCTTGTGGCCACCGGAGTACGTCAACCCCCGTCTCCAGAGGGAACGACCCCTGTGTGAGCCTCTGATCCCAGCTCCGGAGCCGGCCAAAATCGCTCCGCTCCCGTTGGAGGACACTCAATTCGCATGGGATCCCACCGGTGAGAATCTCATGGGGTTCACCCAGGAGACCCGGGCGGACACAGCCCGGAGTGAGGAGAGCTGCCATCAACAGCTGGAGGTATTTGAAAGGGAACGGCGGGAGAGGCGAATCCGAGAGGAACAGCTGCAGGCCGAGAGCGCGGAGCAGAAGCGCAGGGCCCGACAAGACCCCCGAGCCGCCCGCGGTCCCCGAGTCAACGGGACCATAATAAAGTTCCAGCTGGAGCATGGCTGGGGCTTTATCCGAGACCATCGAACCCCCGGCGACGTCTTTGTCACCCGCAGGGACGTCGAGAGCCACCTGCCGGAGGGACACCGCGGACGCGATCTCTACCCGGGTGATGTGGTCACCTTCACCCGGCACAAGGGTGCCAAGGGACCGTACGCCCTCCACGTTCACCGGCTCACGGAAGAGGAACAACAGTACCGCCCAGAAACTGAGTACACCGAGGGTCCGGACGGACCTGAAGACTACCCGGAAGAGCGAGGAGGACACCGTTACCAGTAAACGGTAATATGGAACTGTTCCCGTTTGTGAAAGTGTGGTCCCCGTTGGGACAAATAGTGAACTGTTGACTGTTTAAAAATTGCCCCTAATCCCTAACCAGGCTGAGGACTGTGAGCAGCCATTCCCCTATCCCCACTGGCCGAGGACTGAGAGCGGCCATCCCTTGTATATAGTTGCGCTTCTTAAAGCGCCCCCTACTGGTTTTATACAAAAACTGCAACGCCTACCTCGGAATTAAATGGACTGTTGCACCTTTACCTGGTCGCAAGTTGCACAGTGGCCAGTGAAGAAGAGAATTTACTAAAATGTTTTACCAGAAAAAAGTTTGATATGCTGAGTAGTTTTATATGCTGCTAGAAAATGTTATATGACAAAAGAGTTCCAGTAATATTAAAAGTGCAGTATAACGTCTAGTAAAGAGAAAGTGTTTCCCTTAAAGGGAAGTTGAATAATGCCGGCCGGTTTCTAATGTGAAAAGTTTTGAAAAAGTATTGCATGTTTTTGAATTGTCTTTGCTCTTTTCCAGCCCGAGGACGTGCTGTGATTTACCAGGGGGGAATGTAGCACCCCGAGGGCTCGGCTGCTACAGGGGTATTGCACCTCGAACCAGAGGTGTGGTATTCCACTCCCGGGTAAGGATGGAGTGTGGACCAGGGCTCGGTAGGCTGCATGCACCACACACACCCCATTTCCGAGGGACAGCTCAACGGTGCTCCCACAGAAGTGCAGGCACGACAGCTTCTGTCCCTGGCTGGAGTGGGGCGGGGAAAGGAAAACCCAGTGGTGTAGGAGCAGATAGGGGTGGGTCTTTGGGCATAGGTAGGAGCCCATTGGTTGCTAGTCACCTGGGCTCACACATAGAAGGAGGTATATAAGGTGGGCACCATCTTAGGACAGTGTTCAGTTCAGTCAGGAGTTCAGCCAGAGAGGGCTGACAGGGAGCTGCGGCTCAGTCTGGGCCCAGCTCCAGAGGCAGGCCTGGAGTGAAGGCCAGAAACAGCAGAAAGAGAGAGGAGAAGGAACGGAAAGGAAAGTAAGAAAGGAACTGGAACAGAGGAGAAAGGAAGCAAGGAACACAGAGAAAGGCCCAGAGACACGAGGACAGAAGGAACCCCATATGCCCAGAGGAGATACAGGGTGAAGGGTTGGCAGAACAGGGTACCGGAACCCAAATTGGTGGAGGCAACAGATTCCTCAGCCAAAGACCGGAGGTTGTTACCACATCTTGGTGCGACCCCTCACTACATCCACCAGAAAGGCATACTATATAGGGTCAGGGAAACCGGAGAAAGGTTTCGCCAACAGAAGGCCCGAGGGAGCTGGACAAAGGTCGGTCACTGGTGGGGACGGCCAGAGAAAGGAAAGAGAAGGGAGTTCTGTGCCACACTCTGGAATTGCCTGGGAGTTGGTCGAGTCCCTTGCCTGGTGGACGCAGCATGACTCGGGCGGTCCTAACTGCGCACAAGTGACCTGATAAAGAACTGTGAGTAAAGCATTGAAAACTGCAACTGCACGTCTCTGTGATTCCTCGCCGCACCAGCACCATTAGTACTGGGACGCTCACACCATCACTCCCATCATTCACGCTAACTGCCCTGGGGCTGCACTCTTCCCGTGAGGAGTCACACTACCTAAGCTGCGTATACCATCAGCCCCAGCGGTCTGCCTTGCAGCGGCGGTCCCCACTGACCGCAATCCACGGGTGGCGTAGTCGGACATTTGCTATACATTAAGACTGCCACTGGTTTGACCACCCTGGGCACGGACCGGGTCACCTCCACACGGAGACTACAACCCCCAGCATCCTACAGCGATCCGGCTCCGGGTATCCCCTGCACAGTACAGGCCCAGGGGGCGCGACACTAGAAAGAGAAGATATATCAGTTAAATGTTCTGAAATGCAAACTTTAAGATTTCTTGTTGTGCAACCAACATATATAAGATCACAAATTTTGCATAGAATTATATAAACCACATTCGTGCTGTTACAATTTATGTGTCCTTTGATTTTGAAAGTTTCTGTGTGGTTATAATTAAAAAATTCTTTGGTAGCTGATGTATATTTGCATGTCCGACACCTATTTTGGCCGCACTTATAGAAACCAGAGTGATTTAGCCAAGTATTACTTTTTAAATTATTAGAGGAGAAAAAAGATGGTGAAACGATGTTACCAATAGTGACACCTCTCCTTGCTAATACAGAGCAATTGGATTGTAAAATTTTGGATAAAGTTGCATCCTCATACAAAATGGATATGTGTTTGAAAAAAATAGATTTGATTATATTAAACTGAGGGCTATACTGCAATGACAGGACTAGTCTATTAGAATTATTATGAACAATACGTGGTCCCAAATTTTGGTGTCTCTTGTGTTTGATTATATGTTTGGCTCTATTCAGGGTCCATTTAGGATACCCCCTTTCTGAAAGTTTGGACCATGTATGTGTATGTTCTGTAGATAGAGTGTTTTCATCATTGCAGTTCCTTGCAACACGTGTGAATTCACCCACAGGTAATGCTTTGATAGTATGAGGCGGATGACTACTACTTGCATGCAAAAGAGTATTTCCACACTGTGGTTTGCAGTAAGTACTAGTCAATATGTGTCGATCTGGGATGCCCCGCAAATTGAAATCCAGAAATGAAATAGCAGAAATTTCAACCCTATGCGTAAATGTCAGATTGCAATGATTGACATCTAAATATTGCACAAAGTCGGGTATGGAAGACACACCGCCTGACCAAACGAACAGTAGGTCATCTATGTACCTACCATACCAGACCAGGTGTTTGGTAAAAGGATTATCAGTACAGTAAAGATAACCTTCCTCCCAATAGGCCATAACTAGATTGGCCAATGATGGAGAGTGTTTAGCACCCATTGACACGCCTCTAGATTGTAAATAATATTGGCCATCAAAAGAAAAGTAATTACATGTCATAAGAAAATTGACCACTTGTATAATAAATGTACAGAGGTCTTCCATATAATCACTGTATTTTTTCAAACGATATGAGAGAGCTTCCACTGCAACTGACTCGCCCCCTGGGCCGTGCGGCACGCGGAACCGGGCAGTCCTTCAGCTGGCAATGACTGCCCGAGCCATGCTGGGTCCACCAGGTGTGGGGCTCGGTCAACTCCCAGGCAGTTCAGGAATATGGCACAGGACCCCCTTCTTTCCTTTCTCTGGCCTGCCTCACCAGTGACCCACTTTTGTCCAGCTGCCGCGGACCTGCGCAGGTAAACGTGGGCCCCGTTCCCCGCTGTCCTTTATGGTGCCTTCCTAGCAGGTTTGATGAGGTGTCGCACCAATAAATGATCACGACCTCCGGTCTTTGGCTGAGGGTTGTTTCTCCTCCACCAACTTGGGATCCAGTACCCTTAATCTGCTTGACCCTTCACCCTGTATTCTCGTGGGTTCTTAGGGTCCCTTCCACCTTCTTGTTCCTGAGCCCCTCTGTTCCTCTCTCTCTTCCTTTCTTGTTCCTTCTCCTCCTGTTCCCACTTCTCCTCCTTCCTCGGCCTCTTCTCTAGGCCCACTTCTCCTTCTCCTCTCAGGCTCCAGCCTCTTCTCTAGGCCTGCCTCTGGAGCAGCACTCAGCCTGAGCTGCTGCTCCCTGTCAGCTCTCCTCTCAACATCTCCCCACAGACTGAACCCAGATCTAAGATGGCTCCTCCCTTTTATACTTCCCTCTGACCATGAGCCCAGGTGACCAGCAACCAATGGGCTCCTTCCTACGCTCAGGAACCAACCCCTATCTGCCCCTACAGCACTGGGTGTTCCACCCCCCTCCCCACTCCAGACAGGGACATAGTCGGTCGTGCCCGCACTTCTGTCTAGTGGGAGCACCGTTGAGCTGTCCCTCGGAAATGGGGTGTGTGTGCTGTATGCAGCTAACTGAGCCCTGGTCCACACTCCATCCTTACCCGGGAGTGGAATATCACACCTCTGGCAGAGGTGCAATACCCCTGTAGCGGCCGAACCCTCGGGGCGCTACACAATTTCTCGGGGGATTGAGGTATATAATGCTGTTACGTCACAAGCAATCCATACAAAATCTTGTCTCCAAACTATATTAGACAGTTGTCCCAATACATCTCCAGTATCTTTGAGAAAACCAGCTGTTCGTTGTGATAATGGTCGCCAAAGCGAGTCAACCCACTCACTTAATCGTTCAGTGACCGATCCTATGCCCGATATAATGGGCCTCATAGGGAGTGGGCGGGCTCCCTTATGTACTTTGGGCAATGCGTGCATAATGGTGGTGATTGGAAAATCTACCAAAAGATAATCTCTTTGGTTTTTAGATAATACACCCAACATATAACCGTCACTTACAATTTCATAGATTTGTTTTTTAATATCTACAATCGGATCACACCTTAATTTGCGATATGTGGATGAATCCTCCAATAAAGATGCAACCTGGGATCTATATGTGTCTGACTCACCCCCTGGGCCGTGGGGCACTCGGATCCGGGCAATAGGGAACGATGGGGGTAGTAGTGGCAACCCGGTTCCGTGGCTCAGGGTGGTCAGGCCAGTGGTAGTCCGTTATATTGATTATGTCCGACTACGCCACCCGTGGATTGCAGTTATTAGGAACCGCCGCTGCATGCAGACCGCTGGGGCTGATGAGGTGTGCAGCTAGGGTAGTGTGACTCCCCACGGGAAGAGTGCGGCCCCAGGGCAGTATAGTGGATGGTGGGAGTGATGGTAGTGAGAGTCCCAGTGATGATAGTGCTGGAGGAGCAAGGAGCACACAGACAACAGGTTGCAGTCCAGGGTCTTTACTAAACATGTAAACTTGACCCACAAACAGTCCCAGCTAGGAGGGAACCTGGATGTCTGAGAGCAACGGGGAAATTGGCCCTGGTCAGGGTGAGGGTGTAGGCCTACCGTGCTTTCTGCGCTCCTTCTGGCTATCCCCTCCTTATAGAGTAACAGCCCACGTTTCCGAGCTTTCCGTGCTTTCTCGCCTGTATGGCCTGCGACGTGGGTTCCTTTCTGCTCCCAGCCTTGTACGGCTTCACTGGTCCCTTCGGTTGTGGCAGGGCCTCCAGGCTTCTTAGGCCAAGGAATGTACAGTCCCTTGCGGACTGGTTCTCTGCTGGGGGATGTGGAATCCTTCCAGCCTCAGACACCAAAGTCTGGTAAAATTAAGTCTTTTCTCTGCCAAGACAGGCTCTCTTCGCCTCTTGTCTCTGGCTTGTGGCTCTCTCCTACTGCCACACTTCCTCTTAGGTGCAATACAACTTTCTGTCCCTGCTCCACTCTGGGACACGTCTCATTGCTGAGACAGGCAATCCAGTTCTCTCCAACCCTGTCCCCAGTACCAGCTTTTATAGGGGCAGCCTGCTCCCCCTACTGGCCTGAGACAGGAGGCATTGCATGCTAATGTTCCCCTGACCAGAGAACCTCCCCCTTGCTCTCAGACACAGCTTTATTACACTTGTGGCATCCAGGTAGGGTGACACATTCCCCCCTAGTGAAATTTAGTACTCCGGGACTAAACAATAAACAAAGACAATATGCACAACAATAACACATTAATAGACAGACGACGCACAAATTGAGTTCTTTAGGTCACAGTGTGGTCTGTGACCAGGTGTCCATATCACCAACACAACGGGAACCTTAACCAGGTGGGGGTCTGTCCTTCCCGAAGTCCTTCACAGTCTTAGTTCATTCCTGGGTTAGGCTCAGAATGCAGTCCATACAAGGTCCCGGTTATAAAAAGTCCATAACCTGTGAGTCCTTACGGTAGCTGCAAGAAACTGAAACACACTATTAATAAACATGCAGGTAACTTGGCAAACATTTCAACATTTGGCAACAGGGTTATTTACAATTTAGCACACTCTATATTCTCCAGCGAGCGGGTATCTGCCCCTTTGTGCTCCTGGTTGATCTACGTAGCCCACTGTCTGGTGGTGGACCAACCTGGCTTTCCCCACTAGCGTTAAGGGTACAGCTACCAGCTGGGTGTACAGGTAGGGCAGGCAGCTGTCTGCGGGTTCTTTGGCTTACCACAGGCATGACAGGCTCACTGTCAGCAGAGGGTTGACTCTCCTGGGCTGCTGGAACAGGCTCTTCTGCCTCTGGAACCGCTTGCTTCTCTTCACCTTCCGGCTCTGGTGTTGGTTGGTGCTGTGCCGGTTGCAGGAAATGCAGGACGGGTACCACTATGGCATCATTTATGCGAGTCCAGGACTGAGGGAACTCTCCAAGAACGGTGCTGATCATTTCTTCCTTGTCCTCTGCGGGTTCAAGGTCACTCTGATCCTCTTCTGCACTGCGGAGTTGCTCGGGGCACCTCTTGAGGTGGTCTCTGGAGACGACACTAGTGGTTTCTCCTCCGTCCTTGGTGATCACGCACACCTTTGGGTTGTCGTGGTCAGACTGCAGTACGGTGTAGGGTTCCCTTTCCCACTGGTCGTCCAACTTATGTAGCCTTCTCTTCCGCTTTAGGACTTGCTCACCAGGTTCTAGGGGACTAGCAGGGGCGTGTTGATTGAAGAGTCTTTCTTGCTTCTCTCTCACCTGGGCCAGGCTCTTCTCCACACTCTCCTGTACCTTCTTGTACTGCAGTTGCCTTTCCGTATCCCAGTCCGCATCCGGGGAGGTGTCCTCAGGTATTAGGACTCCCATCTCCAGGTCTACGGGCAGCTTACCCGGTCTGGCTCGCATCAGGTAAGCCGGGGTGCAGTTTATAGCGTTCACCGGGATATTGTTGTACATGTCTACCAGGTCCGGCAGTTTTTCTGGCCACAGGCTGCGTTCCTCCAGGGGCAATGTCTTCAGGAGATCAATGACTATATTGTTCATCTTCTCACACATCCCGTTGGTTTGTGGATGGTAAGGCGTTGTCCGAATTTTCTTACAGCCATAGAGGTTGCAGAACTCCTGGAAGATTTCAGCCTCGAACACTGGACCCTGGTCTGTCAGGACCTGTTCAGGATACCCGTGTGGACGGCAGAAGTATTGCTGGAAGGCTCGGGCCGCTGTTTGGGCTGTCAAGTCCTTTACCGGGACCACCACTAGAAAACGGGAATAGTGGTCCACGATTGTCAGGGCGTAGATGTATCCGGACCGGCTTGGAGCCAATTTGACGTGGTCCAGAGCTACCAGCTCAAGAGGCTGCGTGGTGACGATGGGCCTCAAGGGTGTCTTCTGGCTGGTGCGGTCCTTCCTCCTCAGGTGACAAGGGCCACAGTCTCTGCACCACTTTTCTACTGCTCCTCTCATGCCGACCCAAAAGAACCTTCCTCTTAGTAGGAACTCCAGTTTCTTCCAACCGAAGTGTCCCGCTCTGTCATGGTAAGCTCCCAGGACCATAGCTGCATCTCGCCTTGGGACCACGACTTGCCAGGTCAGCTCGTGCGTCCGGTGGTTGACAATCCTTCTGCACAACTTGCCTTCGTAGAGGAACAGCTTGCTCTTCTCCTTCCATAGCTGCTTGGCTTCCTCTGGGGCATCTGGATCTATGCGGGCGTCTTCCTGGGTCAGCAGATCTTTCACCAGGCGGACTGCAGGGTGACTATCTTGGGTCTCGGCCCAGCTGCGGTGAGGTAGGGGATTCATCATCACCGTTGTTAGATCCTCCTCCTTCACACGGTGAGAGTGTTGAGCGGCTCCATACCGGTGAAACGCGGGGAGTTCTACCTCTTCCAGCTCTTCTGGGTCTTCGTCACCTTCAGGTAAGTGAGGCATTCTTGATAGGGCGTCCGCGTTGGCGTTGGTTTTGCCTGCCCGGTACTTGATCACGAAGTCATAGTTGGAGAGACAGGCCATCCACCGCTGTTCCAGGGCACCCAGTCTTGCATTGTCCAGGTGTGTCAACGGGTTGTTGTCCGTGTACACGGTGAACTTTGCAGAGGCCAGGTAATGCTTGAAGCGTTCCGTCACGGCCCACACCACCGCCAAGAATTCTAGCTTGAAGGAGCTGTAATTCTCCGGGTTCCTCTCGGTGGGCCTCAGCTTCCGGCTGGCGTATGCGATCACCCGTTCTCTGCCCTGTTGGTTTTGGGACAGTACGGCTCCCAGTCCCACATTACTGGCGTCAGTGTGGAGAATGAAAGGCTGGCCATAATCAGGGTAGGCCAGGATCTCATCCCCTGTGAGGGCCAACTTTAGCTGGCGGAAGGACTCCTCTTCCGGTTTATCCCACTTGAAGGGTGGCTTTTGACTCCTGGACTTAGACTGTCTGATCAGGAGGTCCTGCATAGGAGCTGCCATCTTAGTGAACCCGGGGATGAACCTTCGGTAGTAGCCTACCAACCCGAGAAACTCTCTCACCTCTTTGATGTTCGAGGGGCTTGGCCAGCTCTTGATTGCCGTGACCTTGTAAGGGTCGGGGGCCACTCCTTCCGCGCTTACCACGTGCCCTAGGTACTGGACCTTTGGTTTCAGCAGGTGACACTTCGATGGTTTTACCTTCAGGCCATAGCCTGCCAGGGCTTCGAACACCTCGGCCAGGTGCTTGAGATGGTCCTCGTAGGTCTTCGAATAGACGATCACGTCGTCCAGGTAAAGGAGGACCGTCTCGAAGTTTCGGTGCCCTAGACAGCATTCCATCAGCCGCTGGAAGGTCCCTGGTGCATTGGAGAGCCCGAAAGGCAAACAGTTGAATTCGCTCAGTCCCATCGGGGTGGTGAAGGCGGTCTTCTCCTTGTCAGCCTCTGCCACAGGAACCTGCCAGTACCCGCTAGTAAGGTCCAAAGTAGAAAAGAAGTTAGCAGATTTTAGTGCGGCTAAAGACTCTTCTATTCTAGGCAGCGGATATGCGTCTTTGTGGGTGATACGGTTGATTTGTCTATAGTCCACGCACATTCTCATGGTGCCGTCTTTCTTTTTGACCAGAACCAAGGGGGCTGCCCAGGGGCTACAGCTGTCTCTAATGACCCCAGCTTCTTTCATCTCCCTTAGCATACCCTTGGCGTTCTGATAATGTGCAGGGGGTACAGGTCTGTGCCTCTCTTTTATTGGTGGGTGGCTCCATGTGGGGATGTGGTGTTCTATCCCTTTTACTCTGCCGAAGTCTAGCGGGTGCTTACTAAAGACTCTCTCGTACTCCTGTACCACCCGGTAGACTCCTTGTTTTTGGTGCAGGGGAGTGGAGTCAGCACCCACGTGGAGTTTCTGGCACCAGTCCTCCTTTTGTTTCTGGGAGCCATTACCCTCCGCCTGTGGAGATGGAGGCAAGGGTTCCACGGCCTGATAGCTTGGTGTTCGACAACAAATAGTTTGGTGAGTGTAGCGTACCTGGGTAAGTGTACTTCCCTCTCCCCAATGTTGAGGATGCGGACGGGCACCCTCCCATGACGGACATCAACCACCCCCCGGGCTGTCAAAATGGTGGGCCTGCTGTCTGAGTACACGGGTTCTACCATGGCTTGGTAGTCTCTACCTCTCAACCCGATTGCAGTCCGACACCAGATAATCATTTCACTTTTGGGAGGCATGGAAATGGGGAATGGATCACTGAGTCTTACGCTACCGATCTCACCACCAGACAGTTCTACCTGCTGCCGTCTCATCAGGGCTTTTATCTCCTTGTTGAGGACCCTCTGTTGGCTGGAACTAGCATTCACCGCCACCTGTTGTAGAATTACAATTACCTCTGAAAGACAATTTTCAATTATGTTAGTAGCCACAGTTATTTTAGGGTGACTTTCATGACGGTCAATGTCCACAATAATCACTCCCTGTGCAGGCAGTTCAACTTTACCAATTTTAATGGTCATCTCCTTGAACCCCATCTGCGGCACGGGTAAGCCATTACTGGCGATGATGCTCAAGTTACTGTCTGGATACCGTGTGATATCAGCATCAGTCCAATACTGCTTAAAAAGTACATAAGGGATTGTGGTTACTTGCGACCCAGTATCCAGCAAGGCGCTCATGGGGATACCGTCCAGCACCACGGGTAAAACCGGGCGCCCCCCAACGTAGTTATTACGCCAATTGTAAGGGCCTGGTGATCTTATGCCTGGGGGTCGGCCCTCTGCCCCAGGTTGGACCCGTTTAAATTACAGTACCTGGAAATGTGTCCGGGCTGGTTGCATCGACGGCAAATGGGCTGTCCATCCTCTGCGTAGCGGTCTGTGGGCCTCCCTCGGAACGACGGGATCCTCCTCTGTCGACGCCACGGGACATCCTCCGGACTTGAAGCCAGCTCGATGGGTCTTGACGGGTCCACTTGCAACGCCTGGACGGTCCTGGTCAACGCCGCGACGCTGCTGGTCAGCTCCTGGACTTGGTGGTGCAGGCCTTTCGACGGGGCTTGGTTCAGGGCCTGTGCATCAGCCTCCACGGAGTCCATAGAGGAGGGCGCCGCCTCCTGGTGGTAAGTGATAGCAGGGCGCCGGGGGTTTATAGCGCCACTGGTTGCAGATTCACGGAGCACCCTTATGGCCCTGTCCTTAAATTGGGCAAAGGTCAGGTCGGGGTTCTGGAAGAACATGAGGCGCAGCTGGGCCCTGTGGGCGCTGGACAGCAGACCCTCTATGAATTGTTCTGTTAGCAGCTTATCGGTTTCCTGCACACTGCCAGGGTCAGTTTGTTGAATAGCCCTCAAGGCTTCCTGCAGATTTAGGGCATAGTCTCTGATGCTGTCCTGTGCCCGCTGCTTACATCCATAGAACCTCATTTTAATTTCAGCGGAGGTACGTGTATCAAAGGTACCCCGCAGCCGGGCCAGAATACCCTTCACAGTCCCTTTCTCCTCAATGGGCCATGATTTTACCTCCCTTTGGGCTGCGCCAGTTAACTGCCCTGTCAATATGCTGACCTTCTGTTCCTCTGTCAGGGGGTAAACTTGGAACAAACTATACAGTCTTTCCTTGAAGTCAGTTAGGGCATGGGGCTCCCCTGAGTATTTGGGCAGCCAGGCCGCTCCAGGGATGTAGGGCAAGGAAAAGGGCATAACCGCTGCTGCAGCTGCGTTGGTGGTAGTGGGCGCCTCTGTGTCCGACATCTTCCTCCCCCCCTAGTGAAGTGTGGCCTACCTTCCGACGATCCTCTTCTGTAGGCCGCGGCTCCGCTGCTGCTCTGGACGAGGACCTGGCGTTGCACTCCGATGACGTCAGCGTCGCTCTCTCTCCCTTCCAGGACCTTGCGCAGCGTCGGTGCGTGGGGCGGAGCTTCGGATCTCGCGCGGTTTTGACGTCCACGCCCCTCTTCTTACCGCGCGGCGTCCTGAAGATGGCGTCCGATGGCGGGAAGACGGCAGAAGACGGCGGGAAATGGTCCAAGATGGCGTCTGATGGCGGGAATCGGCTCCGGATGGCGGGAAACGACTCCGGACGGCGGTAAACGGTCCAAGATGGCGTCTGATGGCGGGAAACTTCTCCACATATAAGTTTACAACAGTCTTTTTCAGGCACGCAGTACCCGGTGGTTGCGGGCACGAAATCCTGCCGACTACGCCAAAGCTGACTCACCCCCTGGGCCGTGGGGCACTCGGATCCGGGCAATAGGGAACGATGGGGGTAGTAGTGGCAACCCGGTTCCGTGGCTCAGGGTGGTCAGGCCAGTGGTTGTCCGTTATATTGATTATGTCCGACTACGCCACCCGTGGATTGCGGTTATTAGGAACCGCCGCTGCATGCAGACCGCTGGGGCTGATGAGGTGTGCAGCTAGGGTAGTGTGACTCCCCACGGGAAGAGTGCGGCCCCAGGGCAGTATAGTGGATGGTGGGAGTGATGGTAGTGAGAGTCCCAGTGATGATAGTGCTGGAGGAGCAAGGAGCACACAGACAACAGGTTGCAGTCCAGGGTCTTTACTAAACATGTAAACTTGACCCACAAACAGTCCCAGCTAGGAGGGAACCTGGATGTCTGAGAGCAACGGGGAAATTGGCCCTGGTCAGGGTGAGGGTGTAGGCCTACCGTGCTTTCTGCGCTCCTTCTGGCTATCTCCTCCTTATAGAGTAACAGCCCACGTTTCCGAGCTTTCCGTGCTTTCTCGCCTGTATGGCCTGCGACGTGGGTTCCTTTCTGCTCCCAGCCTTGTACGGCTTCACTGGTCCCTTCGGTTGTGGCAGGGCCTCCAGGCTTCTTAGGCCAAGGAATGTACAGTCCCTTGCGGACTGGTTCTCTGCTGGGGGATGTGGAATCCTTCCAGCCTCAGACACCAAAGTCTGGTAAAATTAAGTCTTTTCTCTGCCAAGACAGGCTCTCTTCGCCTCTTGTCTCTGGCTTGTGGCTCTCTCCTACTGCCACACTTCCTCTTAGGTGCAATACAACTTTCTGTCCCTGCTCCACTCTGGGACACGTCTCAGAGCTGAGACAGGCAATCCAGTTCTCTCCAACCCTGTCCCCAGTACCAGCTTTTATAGGGGCAGCCTGCTCCCCCTACTGGCCTGAGACAGGAGGCATTGCATGCTAATGTTCCCCTGACCAGAGAACCTCCCCCTTGCTCTCAGACACAGCTTTATTACACTTGTGGCATCCAGGTAGGGTGACACATGTCAGTGTCCAGCACAACTACTAAGCCCCCCTTATCAGCCATACGTATAACAATATGTGGCATATTTCTCAATTCCTGCAATGCTTGATAGTGTAAAGATGATAAGTTATGGTGGGAACCATGATGTTTGACATCCTGTGCCAGCGATTTGAGCTCTCTTTCCATTGTATCCTGGAAGCGATCCATAGAGTCCACCCTTGTCTGTAAGGGATAAAAAGAAGGATTTCTAATTTTGAACGAAGTAGACATCGAGGTTTGAATAGAAGCCGGTTCCAAAGGATTCTGAAGATCCTGCAAATGCAATAAAGACATCTGTTCCTTGAAATTTAAGTCTCTATATTCATTAACAGTAATTTGAGGGAGTTCAGGTTGCTCATTATCCTCTGTTGTAAAGTGTTTTTTTATAGTAAGATTCCGTATGAATCTATTCAGATCCAATAAAGTGAAGAAAAGGTTGAAATTACGGTCTGGTACAAAATTCAAGCCTAGTGAAAGAACTTCATCTTGTTTCTGAGTTAAAACTTGTTTTGACAAATTCAGAACATTGGATTTATGTGATGTTAAAAATATTTCTTTCGGCGAGTTGTCATGCCTGGGGGGTTTGCTGTGTTTGCTTCCTCCCCTCCTTTTCCGTTTTTTGTCTGTTTGTGGCTCTTGTAATATTTGGGCTTGCGATAATAAGTGAGATTCTCCCGAGTTTCTGTGTCAGTGACATTACTGTCTATTGACTCTTGGTCAGAGGAACTAAAACTGAAGTGGAAATCAGATGGCCTATTAGACTGATTATTTTTCTTTTTTAGAATGGACTTGGGTGATTGGGAGGTGTGTGCCCATCTACCCCAATCATACACCTGTTGTTGTGAATAATCCATTTGATCCGTTTGGAATTTAGACTTTTTCCGTGTCATAATAGTGGTTTCTAATCTGGAAACGGCTTGTTGTATGCGGTCATTAAATGTTTGATAATCAGGGTTAATTTTGTGTTGCTCCAATTTAATGTGTGTGGCTTCAATTTCTTTTTGTAATTCAGTGAGTTTTAACTCCTCATGTTTGATAATGAGCCTCATCAGATTCCAGGAGCAGTCTGAAAGGAGCTGATTCCAGTTCACAACAAATTCCTCAGAGTAAATAGTTGTAGGTATTTTTTTGATTCTTAAACCTCTAGGGATCATATTTTTGTGTATGTAATTCGACAGAGTAGTCTGATCCCACCAGATATTGGTTTAACCACTTCGCGCCAGAGCCTGTTTTTGCCTTCGTGACTGGGCCAATTTTTTCAATTCTGACCACTGTCACTTTATGAGGTAATTACTCTGGAACGCTTCAACGGATTCCCCTGATTCTGAGATTGTTTTTTTGTGACATATTTTATTTCATGATTGTGGTAATATTTCTTCGATATAACTTGCGTTTATTTGTGAAAAAATCAGAAATTTGGCGAAAATTTTGAAAATTTTGCAATTTTCTAACTTTGAATTTTCATGCCCTTAAATCAGAGAGATCTGTCACACAAAATAGTTAATAAATAACATTTCCCACATGTCTACTTTAGATCAGCACAATTTTGGAACCAAAATTTTTTTTTGTTATGGAGCTATAAGGGTTAAAATTGACCAGCGATTTCTCATTTTTCCAACAAAATTTACAAAAACATTTTTTTAGCGACCACATCATATTTGAAGTCACTTTGAGGGGTCTTTATGACAGAAAATACTAAAAAGTGACACCATTCTAAAAACTGCACCCCTCAAGGTGCTCAAAACCACATTCAAGAACTTTATTAACCCTTCAGGTGCTTCACAGGAATTTTTGGAATGTGGAAGAAAAAAATTAACATTTAACTTTTTTCACAAAAATGTTATTTTAGACCCAATTTTTTCTATTTTCACAGGGGTAACAGGAAAAAATGGACCCCAAATTTTTTTGTGCAATTTCTCTTGAGCGTGCTGATACCCCATATGTGAGGGAAAACCACTGTTTGGGCGCACTGCAGGGTTCGGAAGGGAAGGAGCGCCATTAGACTTTTTGAATGTAAAATTTGTCTGAATAATTAGCGGACGCCATGTTGCGTTTGGAGAGCTCCTGAAGTGCCTAAACAGTGGAACCCCCCCACAAGTGACACCATTTTGGAAACTAGACCCCTTAGGGAACTTATCTAGTTGTGTGGTGAGCACCTTGAACCCCCAGCTGCTTCACAGAAGTTTATAATATTGAGCTGTAAAAATAAAATTTTCACATTTTTCCCACAAAAACGTTTTTCATCCCTTAATTTTGCATTATTATAAGGGTAATAGGAAAAATTGCACCATGAAATTTGTTGTGCAATTTCTCCTGAACACACTGATACCCCATATGTGGAGACAAACCACTGTTTGGGCGCATGGCAGGGTTTGAAAGGGAAGGAGCGCCATTTGACTTTTTGAATATAAAATTTGTCTGAATAATTAGCGGACGCCATGTTGCGTTTGGAGAGCTCCTGAAGTGCCTAAACAGTGGAAACCCCCCACAAGTGACACCATTTTGGAAACTAGACCCCTTAGGGAACTTATCTAGATGTGTGGTGAGCACCTTGAACCCCCAGGTGCTTCACAGAAGTTTATAATATTGAGCTGTAAAAATAAAATTTTCACATTTTTCCCACAAAAACGTTTTTCATCCCTTAATTTTGCATTATCATAAGGGTAATAGGAAAAATTGCACCATGAAATTTGTTGTGCAATTTCTCCTGAACACGCTGATACCCCATATGTGGAGACAAACCACTGTTTGGGCGCACGGCAGGGTTTGAAAGGGAAGGAGCGCCATTTGACTTTTTGAATGTAAAATTTGTTTGAATAATTAGCGGACGCCATGTTGCATTTGGGGAGCCCCTGATGTGCCTAAACAGTGGAAACCCCCCACAAGTGACACCATTTTGGAAACTAGACCCCTTAGGGAACTTATCTAGATGTGTGGTGAGCACCTTGAACCCCCAGCTCCTTCACAAAAGATTATAATATTGAGCCGTAAAAATAAAATTTTCACATTTTTCCCACAAAACCGTTTTTCATCCCATAATTTTGCATTATCATAAGGGTAATAGGATAAATTGCACCATGAAATTTGTTGTGCAATTTCTCCTGAACACGCTGATACCCCATATGTGGGGGAAAACCACTGCTTTGGTGTACGGCAAGGTTTGGAAGAGAAAGAAGCGCTATGTTGACTGGGATAGGCAGCAGACACCATGTCACATTTGAAGAGTCGCTGACATGCCGAAACAGCAGAAACCCCCACAAGTGACCCCATTTTGTAAACTACACCTCTCAAGGAATTCATCTAGGGAAGTAGTGAGTATTTTTTAATTTTTAAATTTATACCATTGGACAGTGAAAAAAGCATAATTATATTTTTACCACAAAAAAATGTTTTACCCTCAGATTTTACATTTTCACACAGGGCAATGGGTAAAAATGGTGCCGAAATGTGTCACACAATTTCTTCTAAAAGTGGCAATACCCCATATGTGGCTGTATCGTACCGCTCAGCCATACGGCGAGATCTGGGGGGGACGGAGTGCTATTTGACAATTGGAGAACAAATTATTGTAGAATAGGCATTTGGATTTGGGAGCACAAAATTTTCTGAATTTCTTTTGGGGGGCAAGGGCCATTTCGCTTTTCCAGAGCCTTTCTGCTACCAGTAACTTGGAAGTTTAACAGATGACGGACCTGAGTGGTGCCAGCTTTTTTTGAGGACTGAGTTGAAGCTTTTATTGGGAGCATTTTATGTAACATTTATCCGGCGCTCTATGCTGAGCACTTACATCGGGGTTTCCATCTAAATTTCCAAGTGATATAATTCAGATGAAACTCCTGCAGGATCCATTCACTGTAATGAGGCAGCAGAGTTACTCTGGACTCCGTCTGGCCTCTGTTTAGTGGTGTCCTTTTTTTCCAGAAGTGCACAAAACTGTGGCCAACCGCACTTTTATGCACGCCTAAAACAAATGACACCGTGGGATCCCAGGCTAGACGGCATCCACAGTGGTCTATATCTGCCTCATTACAGGGAATCTTCCATCATGGGTTCTGGCTGAATCACGTATTTCAGAGATTTACACGGAAACTCTGGTGTAAGTGCTCAGCGCAGAGCACAGGATAAATGTGAGCAGAGCCTTACTGCAATCTTTTGGAGACATAATAAACAAATCAGTAGCAGGTGAAGAATTGGTTTTATTTATTTTTTACGCCGCTCCTCGTGCTGTATAAGTGATGAGATTACTTTATTCTTTGGGTCGGTGCAATTACAGAGATACCAGATTTATATCTGGTTTTTATGACTGACAGCTGTCACACACTAAAAGACGCTTTTTTTTGCAAAATCTAGTTTTTGCATCACCATATTTTGAGAGCTATAATTTTTCTATATTTCGGCCGACAGAGTCATGTGATGGCTTGTTTTTTGCGGGACGAGTTGACATTTTTATTGGTACCATTTTTGGGTACGTGACATTTTTTGATCGCTTTCTATTCCGTTTTTTGGGAGGTAAAATTAACAAAAACCAACAATTCAGGAATTGTTCTTTGAGGTTTTTTTTTATGCCGTTCTGCGTGTGGTAAAAGTGATCAGGCAGCGTTATTCTTCGGGTCAGTACGTTTACAGCGATACTACATTTACTGTATTTTTTTTTATGTTTTGGCGCTTTTACACAATAAAACAATTTTATAGAAAAAATATTTTTTTTGCATTGCTTTATTCTGAGCACTATAACTTTTTTATTTTTCGGCTGATGGAGCTGTATGGCGGCTTGTTTTTTGCGGAACAAGATGATGTTTTCAGCGGTACCATTTTTATTTCTATTTTCCTTTTTGTTCGCATTTTTTTCCACTTTTTGTTTGGCGATATGATGAAAAAGCATATTTTTTTGCTCCGTTTTTTTATTTATTTTTATTACGGTGTGCACAGAAGGAGTTAATTAGTGTGACAGTTTTATAGCTCGGGTTGTTTTGGACGCGGCGATACCAAATATGTGTTCTTTTTTTGGTTTTGTAAAAATATATGGATTTATTGGTTTAATATTTTATTTATTTATTTTTATTTATTTTGTGATTTTTTTTTAACAGTCTAAAAACTTTTTTTTTTACTTTTTTTTACATTTTTACTTAGTCCCTGTATGGGACAATAATTTTTATTTTTCTGATCACTGATCTCATGTAATGTAATAGACATATATTACATTACATTACATGAGATCTTCCCTGACTGTTTCAGTCAGAGTCTCCTGTCTGGCTCAGCTGCAGGCTGCAGGCTGAGCCAGACAGGACACCATATATGGCAGAGCTGGAGGCGGTCATGTGACCTCCAGCTGCCATAGCAACCCCAGGTCCTGAAAGGAAACGGAGGTCTTCGGAGAGGTAAGTAAGACGACCCCCTCTCCTCCTGCTGTCTCCTATATGCCGCGATGACTATAGATCGCAGCATATAGAAGACAGCAAAGGGTTAACATCACTGGGACCTGATCCAATCAGGTCCCGATGATGTTCCCTGTCAGAGCTAACGCTCTGCACCGGAATCGCAGAGCTTGCAGGACCCTGGGGGTCCTGAGCGCTGCGAGACCACCAACCGTTTTTAAACGTTCGCGCTGCACAGAGCCCAGGCAGCGCGGACGTTTATGTACAGTGGGCGGTCGGGAACCGGTTAATTTAGCATGAGTTTTTCCAATTGCTTAAATAAAGCGCTCATGTCATTCACATCTGAGGGGTTAATAGAGTCCACAGAAAAAACACTCTCCGCCTTACGTAGGCGTTCAGATTGAGAGTGTGCCATCTGATTTTTAAGCACAAAAAAATCTAAGTATATAGACTTAAGCAAATAATTCCACAATATTTGTTATCTTCAATAGTCCTGATAAGGTTCAATATGAAAAAAATATTGTAGTGGAATTGTGAGCACGAAAATGTAACCATTCAAAGTGAAAAAAAGAGGAAAGTAGATTCAGCTCACCTGATTGCTGTAGGCTTTGGAAGGAAGCACGGGTACGTGTGGCCTCACGTGTTTGCATGAAAAAAAGTTGAAGAAACCAGCTTCCAAAAGTGCAAATATTTATTGAAGCAAATCCACGCAGTTTAAAAATTTCCAAATTACATCGGGGAATCTCACATGGAAAAAACGCAACACGTTTCGAACACAGAGCTGTGTTCTTTGTCAAAGCTGACATGCATATGACACTCTATAGTATTATATCCAATAACAACCAATCAGATCGACATGCTTGGTCACAGGAGAGTGTGAACAGGGTGCATGATTAGTGTGAGCCAATCACATAAAATGGAAAAAACAATAAAACCATTATAGAGAGAAAGAACAAGAAAAGAGTTAAAATTCATTTTAACATAGAATGTTACATGAAATAGATAAAATAAACTGACAGAAACATGAAGTAGAATCAATAATGAAACAGTCCCTTGAAATCGGGCCTAGGGAAGAAGAAAAATGACCACCCCTAACAACGGTAAGTGGGACCCCAGCTGTCCAGAGTCCCGACAAGTAGAATTGTCTGTAGAAATAACCTCTTGTCCAGTCAGTGCACCACTCTCTGGTGCTCTCTGTCACCAGTGCACCGCTTTTTGGTGCGCTCTCTTGATTCCCAGTGCACTGCTCTCTGGCATGCTCTCCCTCTCTGTGCCCCTCTCTGTGCCCCTCTCTGCCTATATGTACCACTCTGTGCTTCTCTATGCCTATATGTACCTCCCTGTGCCTCTCTATGCCTATATGTACCTCTCTGTGCCTCTTTCTGTGCCTCACTGTGTCTCGTCAACAAAAATTGAGAGACTGCTAATGGGACTGAAATTTGTCATATTGTCCAGCCCAGCTTGTTGCCGATCGGCAATAGAAGATGTGAGTCTACTCTCTCGCCTTCTGTGCCTCTTTCGGTGCCTCTCTGTGCCTCACTGTCCCTCTCTCTCGCTCACTGTGCCTCGGCAACACAAATTGAGAGACTTCTAATGGGACTGAAATATGTCATATTGTCCAGCCCAGCTTGTTGCTGATTGGCAATAGAAGATGTTAGTCTACTCTATCGCTTTCTGTGCCTCTTTCGGTGCCTCTCTGTGCCTCACTGTCCCTCTCTCTCGCTCACTGTGCCTCTGCAACACAAATTGAGAGACTTGTAATGGGACTAAAATATGTCATATTGTCCAGCCCAACTTGTTGCCGATCGGCAACAGAAGATGTGAGTCTTCTCTCTCTCGCTTTCTGTGCTCCTCTCTGCCTCTGTGACTCTCAGTGACTCTCTGTGCCTCTCTATCATTCTATGTTCCTTCATGTGCCAGAAGCCCTTCTTGCTATTGAGGAAAATCAGGAATGCCCTAGAAGCTGAAGCTGCAGCAGAGAAGATAAAATTGAAACTGTATGTAACCACAAAGCTACACAGTGTTTATCATTTGCATATTTTTTAAGGATCCTGTTGCTGCAGGATGCTTGCTGACCATTAAAGTAAATGGTCAGAAAGCATCCTAAAGCAACAAGATCCTTGAAAAGTACGCAAGTGTTTTCATGGGATGATTTGTCAGGCTATCACCAACCACACAGCCTCCTACGGCCGCCTCCAGAGCTGAACAGACTCCTACGGCCCCCTCCAGAGCTGAACAGACTCGTACGGCCCACTCCAGAGCTGAACAGACTCCTACGGCCCCCTCCAGAGCTGAACAGACTCCTGCGGCCCCCTCCAGAGCTGAACAGACTACTGCGGCCCCCTCCAGAGCTGAACAGACTCCTACGGCCCCCTCCAGAGCTTAACAGACTCCTACGGCCCCCTCCAGAGCTTAACAGACTCTTACGGCCCCCTCCAGAGCTTAACAGACTCCTACGGCCCCCTCCAGAGCTGAATAGACTCCTACGGCCCCCTCCAGAGCTGAACAGATTCCTACGGCCCCCTCCAGAGCTGAACAGACTCCAACAGCGCCCTCCACAGCTGAACAGACACCTACGGCCCACTCCAGATCTGGACAGACCCCTACGGCCCCCTCCAGAGCTGAACAGACCCGTATGGCCCCCTTTAGAGCTGAACAGACCCCTATGGCCCCCTCCAGAGCTGAACAGACCCCTACGGCCCCCTCCAGAGCTGAACAGACCACTACGGCCCCCTCCAGAGCTGAACAGACTCCTACGGCCCCCTCCAGAGCTGAACAGACTCCAACGGCCCCCTCCAGAGCTGAACAGACTCCTACGGCCCCCTCCAGAGCTGAACAGACTCCTACGGCCTCCTCCAGAGCTGAACAGACCCCTACGGCCCCCTCCAGAGCTGAACAGACTCCTGCGGCCCCCTCCAGAGCTGAACAGACTACTGCGGCCCCCTCCAGAGCTGAACAGACTCCTACGGCCCCCTCCAGAGCTTAACAGACTCCTACGGCCCCCTCCAGAGCTTAACAGACTCTTACGGCCCCCTCCAGAGCTTAACAGACTCCTACGGCCCCCTCCAGAGCTGAATAGACTCCTACGGCCCCCTCCAGAGCTGAACAGATTCCTACGGCCCCCTCCAGAGCTGAACAGACTCCAACAGCGCCCTCCACAGCTGAACAGACACCTACGGCCCACTCCAGATCTGGACAGACCCCTACGGCCCCCTCCAGAGCTGAACAGACTCCTACGGCCCCCTCCAGGGCTGAACAGACTCCAACGGCCCCCTCCAGAGCTGAACAGACTCCTACGGCCCCCTCCAGAGCTGAACAGACTCCTACGGCCCCCTCCAGAGCTGAACAGACCCCTACGGCCCCCTCCAGAGCTGAACAGACTCCTACGGCCCCCTCCAGAGCTGAACAGACTCCTACTGCCCCCTCCAGAGCTGAACAGACTCCTACGTCCCCCTCCAGACCAGAACAGACTCCTACGGTCCCCTCCATCACAGAACAGACTCCTACGGCCCCCTACAGAGCTAAACAGACTCCTGTGGCCCCCTCCAGAGCTGAACAGACTCCTGCGGCCCCCTTCAGAGCTGAACAGACTTCTACGGCCCCCTCCAGAGCTGAACAGACTCCTACGGCCCCCTCCAGAGCTGAACAGACTCCTACGGCCCCCTCCAGAGCTGAACAGACTCCTACGGCCCCCTCCAGAGCTGAACAGACTCCTCCGGCCCCCTCCAGAGCTGAACAGATTCCTACGGCCCCCTCCAGAGCTGAACAGATTCCTATGGCCCCCTCCAGAGCTGAAAAGACTCCAACGGCCCCGTCCAGAGCTGAACAGACACCTACGGTCCACTCCAGATCTGAACAGACCCCTACGGCCCCCTCCAGAGCTGAACAGACCCCTATGGCCCCCTTCAGAGCTGAACAGACCCCTATGGCCCCCTCCAGACCTGAACAGACCCCTACGGCCTCCTCCAGAGCTGAACAGACCCCTACGGCCCCCTCCAGAGCTGAACAGACCCCTACGGCTCCCTCCAGAGCTGAACAGACCACTACGGCCCCCTCCAGAGCTGAACAGACTCCTACGGACGCCTCCAGAGCTGAACAGACTCCTGTGGCCCCCTCCAGAGCTGAAAAGACTCCAACGGCCCCCTCCAGAAATGAACAGACTCCTGCGGCCCCCTCCAGAGCCCTACAGCCTCATACGTCCACTGCCAGAGCTCGACAGCCTCATACATCCACTTCCAGAGCTCGACAGCCTCCTACAGCTCACTACAAAGCCCCACAGCCTCCTACAGTCCCGTTCAGAGACCCAAAGCCTCCTACAAACCCCTGCAGAGCCAGACAGCCTCCTAAAGCCTACTGTAGCCCCCTCCAGAGCCCCACTGCCTCCTACAGCCTTCTACAGCCTCCTACAGTCCCTTTCGGAGCTGCACTGTCTCCTACAGCTCACTACATAGCCCCACAGCCTCATGCAGCCTCCTTTGTTCCCCTCCAGAGCCCTACAGCCACCTACGACCCTCTCCAGAGCCCATCAGACTCCTACAGCCTACTACAAAGCCCAACAGCATCATGCAGCCTCTTACGGTCCCCTCCAGAGCCCCACGGCCTGTTATGGCGCCTTCCAGGGCCAAACAGCCTGTTACAGCACCCTCCAGAGCCCCACAGCCTGTTATGACCCCCTTCAGAGCCCCACGGCCCCCTCCGGAGCCCCATTGTCTACTGCAGTGTACTATATTGACCCACAGCCTCCTGCAGCCTCTTGCTGTCCTTTTCAGAGTCCCACAGCCACCTATGGTCCTCTCCAGAGCCCGACAGCCTCCTACAGACTTCTATAGCCCCTTTCAGAGCCCCACAGCCTCCGATACCCCACTACATAGCCCCACAGCCTTCTGCAGCCTCCTACAGTCCCCATCTGAGCTCCACAGCCTCCTACGGCCCCTTCCAGAGACTGACAGCTTACTACAGCCCAATACATATCCCCATAGCCTCCTACGGCCCCATGGCCTCCTACACCCCGCTCCAAAGCCCCATGGCCTCCTACACCCCCTCCACAGCCCCATTGCCTCTTACACCCCCTTCCAAAGCCCCACAGCCTCCTGCAGCTCACTACTTAGGTACACAGCCTCCTGCAGCTCACTACATAGCCCCACTGACCCCTGCAGTCCACTACATAGCCCCACAGCCTCCTGCAACTGCCTACGGCCCCCTTTCAAAGCCCCACTGCCTGTTACGGCCCCCTTTCAGAGCCCCACTGCCTGTTGCGGTCCCCTCCAGAGCCCCACGGCATCCTGCAGCCACCTACTGTCCCTTTCAGAGCCCCACAGCCGCCTATGGTCCTCTCCAGAGCCTGACAGCCTCCTATAGCCTTCTATAGCCTGCTTTTGAGCCCCACAGCCTCTTACGGCCCCCTTTAGAACCAAACGACCTCCAAAGGCCTCCTATACCCCACTACATAGCCCCACAGCCTTCTGCAGCCTCCTACAGTCCCCATCAGATCCCCACAGCCTCCTACAGCCCACTCCAGAGCCTGACAGCCTACTTCAGCCTACTATATAGTCCCGAAGCCTCCTGCAGCCTTTCATAGCCCCCTCCAGAGCCCCAGAGTGTCCTACGGCCCCCTCCAGAGCTCGAAAGCCTACAACAGCCCAATCCATAGCCCCACAGCCTCCTGCAGCCCGCTACATGGCCCCACAGCCTACTACCTGGCCCCACAGCCTCCTTCAGCCCACTACCTGGCCCCACAGCCTCCTGCAGCCCACTACCTGGCCCCACAGCCTCCTACAGCCCACTACCTGGCCCCACAGCCTCCTGCAACCCACTACCTGGCCCCACAGCCTCCTGCAGCCCACTACCTGGCCCCACAGCCTCCTCCAGCCCCATGGCCTGTTACACCCCCTCCAGAAACCCACAGCTTTGCTAAAAATGCAGTGCCAATGAACAATTAGCCACTTCTTGCTCAGCACCCTGGCAATAACCATCTTTACAGTGACCAACAATCAGTCAAAAGGGCTCATTTGAGTGACTTTTCGACCATTGGTCAGCTTGTGTAAGGGCACCTTATATAGTATACTGCACTGTTTAATAATGTTCTTTTTTTTTCTCTCCACAGGTTGAATGATGGCAGAGAAATGTCACCTATGTCAAGCTCCTTTTATAACTGTTTTCTTGCATGACATGTTTTTTTGCCCTAAGCTTAATTTGTTTCAATAAATTAAAATGTTCTAAATGTTTGACGTGTTTTTTTTTTGTCTCTGTAGTATAGTGGTGGGGTGTATGTTGTCAAATATATTTGGGCATACACAGCATCTGGATATATCTATTACTACTAATGATGCATCCTGGAGGCTGCTGCAACATGCATTCTTGTTAGGAAAATGCACTATGTTGGACATAGATGCAGCAATTTAGCATCCAGGTTACTGCGGGGAAATAAGGGAAAGACTCCGCACACACCTGCAACAGTGACACTTGTCTGGCTGTCTCCAGTGATGCATGTGGGGGTGTCCCCAGAGTTTCCCCACCCTAAAGCATGCATCACTGCATGCAGGTGGGCAAGGAAACCGAGGTACATCCTTGCACATTGTCAATGTGGGTGTGACGCACCTCATTCTCGAAGGAGCCCTTTTGGTTTACCCTGGGTGATGGGGGACTCAGTGTCGGGTCCTGTGACGAAGAGATGGGATGTAGCCGTGGCCCGGACCCGACCCGTGCTCTGGGCCGTCACATAAAAAAGGAAGATGTTTTGGGCTCGTCCGGGTTGAGTGGCTTATTTGAATGACTACGCCACCTGTGGTGCCTGGTGAAGGGTCACAAGTGCCACTACAGTCCGCTGAGGCATAGTGTTACCGCGGCCAAAGTTCTTACTACTCCCCACAGGCGGAGCAAGGCCTCAGGGCAGAGGGACAGGATGGAGGGGGTAGTAGTTGAGGAGAGGGGATCCCGCATCCCGCTGTGTGGCGCAGAAATGACAGTCCGGAGGCCATATGGGTGAACTTCCAAGGCTTTACTCACTCAGATGGCAAAGGAAGGCGACTCCCTGCTCCCCGCGGAGTCCTGCATTCACCAGAGACGGGGGTCCGACAACCTCCGAGTAAGTCCAGAATTCAGTCGCGACCTTACACGAGAGTGTTCCTGAACTACTGACCGAAACCTTTCCTGTCCGTGTGTGTACAAATAGGCCGGGTCTCCCTCTGAGCTCCTCTCAGAACAAGGGTACGGGTGGCAATTCCTCTCCATACGATACCCGGTGGGATCCTCTGGGCCTAACCGGGCTTTCCCGTCCAGGACGTAGAGTAACAAGGTCGGGTGTCGGGGGCCGGTACCCCTCTTGCAGCCGGAGTCCCTCTGAATATATCAGGTCGGCAAGGACAGGTGGCGTATACCACTCCGTCTGCATCCTGCCTGGGATCCATTTGCTGTGGAGCCACACTCCTGGGCTCCGGGCCTTCTTGATCATGGTCCTTGGCCGGGTTGAGACATTCCTTGTCTGCAACCTACCTCTCGTCCCAAGGCCAGGGTACGAGGGCTGTGTCCCTGCCGGAGCAAGCCCACACAGGATCTGCGCTCCCGGAGGGAGGTCACATTACACACAGTAGTTGACAGCACACAGACAGCCGAAGAACTGACTAACAAGGACCAAAAACCAAGATGGCTTTGAATTAAATATGAAATCTAAAGTGTCACTAACTAGTACGTCCTCCACCCTCACCCACTAACTGGTTCCTACCACTTTGTGTTCCCCAGTCTCCCAGTAACCAGGGGAGCAGCACCTAGGGCTTACCAGCTCCCTCTGGTGGAGAAGTGTGGTGTTGGATGCAAGGATGGGTCCTTACCTCAGAGGAGGAACACTACACTCCATTAAAGAAGTGCAGCATCCCTGTGGCGGTCGAACCCTCAGGGGCGCCACAGTGGGTGTAGACACCCATCGTATATGGATGAGCAAGGACATCCCAGGAATACCCAAATGTGTCATCCTTGCATTAGTGATTAGTGACCATGCTTGGCACTGCTTGCTAATTGATCGAGTAATGCCAGTATTTGAGCAACAGGCTTGGCTCACCATTGTTGAAAGTGATGTCCCCAGGTCGCTCTGCTTACTGTGGGTAAGGAAACCTTGGGACACCCCAATCATCATCACTATGGGGGGGATAGCCTGGCAATTCCCCCACAAGTGTCACTGCATTCCTAGGCTGTCCCCACTCTCAGCAATAACACAGGGTATCCCAAGATTCCCCTGCCCACTGGCAATTAGTAATGCATGCTGATGGGGAAAACTGGGTACACCCTGCATGTCATCACTGTGGGCAGGTACAGGTCAGGTAACCCCAAACACACATCACTACAGTGACGGTTGATGGAGTTCCCAGCCTACAGTAATGTGTGCATGGTGTCCACAGGTTTCCCTGCCCTGTGGCACTTAATGCATGCCATTGGGCAGGGAAACCCGTGGACATAATTTCGCAGGTTTTTGTAAACCATATACCCTCCCCTCTGGAAGGTGTACGATTTAAAGCTCGGGGCTCCTATAGGCTCTAATTGTACTAGTTGCTCAAGTTGAGCACATGTGAGCATCAGACGCGCTCGATTCAAGTAACGAATAGAGATCAGAAAACCTTTTGAAGTTTTATTCGCTAAAGTTTCAGTAGATTGCCGAACCTCATTGGATTCAAGGGGAGGAAAAATAAAAAAAGGGCATAGAAAACTTCAGGGGGCCCAAAAGCTGACAAAAAACATAAATTATGGTCAGACACCAGGAAAAGAGGCATTTCAAGCTTCAACATTGATTAGGAACAGGTGGATGAGTGATACATGTAGGCATCATACCAAGAGAGCACCGCTTAATCCAGGAAACACACAAAGAGACACAAGTAGAGTCTCAAAAACAATAAACTGGACAATTACCGATAAATAAGGTCCACCGATAATAAAGGAAATCCGCTACAGAAGTCAACTGCAAGATTGAAAAGTAATAGTATTATCGGACATGCTGCAATTTTTAGCCCTCATCTAAAAACTTGAAACCCTTTACAGGTATGGAGCTGAACATTTGAAAGTTGAGAGCTGGCTACCAGGACTTCTATAACTTTCAGCAGCCTGTCCTCACCATCGTTTAAAGGTGAGGGCCGGCGACCGGGACATCTATGAATTTCAGTAGCCAGCTCTCACCCTCGGAATAGCTTATTAAAGGTGAGAGTTGGCTATCAGGTCTTCTATGACTTTCTGTAGCCAGCTCTCACCCTCAGAATATCTTATTAATGTGAGAGCTGGCTACCGGGACTTATAAAAATTTCAATAGCCTGTCCTCACCATCGTTTAAAGGTGAGGGCCGGCGACCGGGACGTCTATGAATTTCAGTAGCCAGCCTTCACCCTCGGAATAGCTTATTAAAGGTGAGGGCCGGCGACCGGGACGTCTATGAATTTCAATAGCCAGCTCTCACCCTCGGAATAGCTTATTAAAGGTGAGGGCCAGTGACTGGGACGTCTATGTGTTGGAATAATACATATTAATCTGTATGTGTACTGCAACAACTACTGTGCTGTTTCATATGTTGTGCATATTGTGAGGTTGTTAACAAAGTTTAGTTAAAAAAAAAAAAAAAAACTCCCACAGACAGGATGCCCCCTCCTTCTCTTCCTGTGTTGTTGTTATATATCTGTTTTTGATTTCCTCATGCTGCAGTAACACCAGACTCCATGCTGTGCCTATGCTGGATATAAATAAACCTACATTCTGTGTTCTAAACTCTGGATGTCACGCGGATTAATCCTCTGCTAACAGGTTATGGGCCCAGATGTACCAGAGTCCCAGAGTCACAGATCCCCAGAACACAAAGAAAAGAAAGAAAGACAGCAAACTGAGAAGAAGCAAAGATGGCCACCTGCAGCAGCTCCATGAAATTTACAGTGCCAAGTCTCACTAACCAGAATTATCAATCCTGGAAATTCAAAGTGAAAATGCTGCTGATAAGAGAAGATACGTGGAAATACACACAGGAGCCTAAACCTGACCCAGTGCCACAGAAGTGGACAGAGATGGATCAGAAAGCACAAAGTACCATATCACTCAGTATAGATGATGACCAGATTGTGCATGTGTGTAAATGTAATACTGCAAAGGAAATGTGGGAGCAGTTGCAAAAGGTACATGAGAGGATAAATTTAAGCAATAAGCTCTATCTCATGAGAAAGCTGTACCAGTCTAAGCTACAGAAAGGCCAGGATATGCAGGATTACACAAGAAGTGTTCTGGAAGTTGTAGAACGCCTGAGAGGCATTGGGGAAGATCTAAAGGACTTTCATGTGGCCGCATTACTGCTTAGTGGCCTTCCAGAGAGCTATGATACGCTTGTAACAGCACTAGATGCGCGTCCAGATGATGAGCTTACACTGGAGTATGTCAGGGGGCAGCTCATAGATGAATATAAGCGAAAGGCAGAAGGTGTAAACAGTAGGACATGCAACACAGAATCTGCTTTACAGACACAAAACCTAACTGATAACAGGAAGCACATAAAAGAAACATGTGAATGTTTTGTTTGCAAGAAATTAGGACATTTGAAAGCTGACTGCAGAGTCTGGAAAGCTAGAATGAATCAGCTGAAAAAGCAAAGCAGTCATCAAAGGGTTAAAAGTGCTGTATCTGGATAAAATGATTCTGTGAATACTGAAACTACATTTACTGTCAGTGCAAATACATCAAAGCATGCATGGTGTATAGACTCTGGAGCAACTAGTCAGATGACTAATAACAGAGACTTCTTTTCTAAGCTTGACCAAAGTAAATCAGAGAAAGTGATTATGGCTAATGGTCAGTACATGACTTCAGAAGGCATAAGAGATGGTTATATTGATTGTCAAATCTCACCAACACAAAGCAGGAAGATCCCAGTAAAGGATGTGCTGTATGTGCCTAGTCTTGAAAGTAATCTACTATCTGTGAAGAAACTCACAAAACAAGGAAATGAAGTTACATTTAAGCATGATAGCTGCATCATCTCAAAGGAAGGTCACACACTAGTAGAGGGAAACATCACAGATGAACTTTATCAGCTGAAATGCAAAGAGTGTGTGTATACAGCGCAACAAGAAGAGCATAAAAACTGTATTCATGTGTGGCATAGGCATCTGGCACACAGAGACCCAGAAGCAATAAGAAAGTTAGTCCAAAAGCAACTAGCTGAGGTTATTACAATTGATCTATGTAACCAGACAATGAAGTGTACTAGCTGCATCAAAGGGAAAATGTCTAGGAAAGCTTTTCCTAAGAGAATTAGTACAACAACAGCACAGCCACTAGATTTAATACACACAGATGTCTGTGGCCCAATGAGCACTCTGACCCCAGGGAAGAAGAGATATTTTCTCCCATTTATTGATGATCATTCAAGATATACAGTTGTCCACCTGCTTCACAGCAAGAAGGAAGTTCCAGAGAAACTTGAAATATACCTAGCTGAAGTATATAATAAATTTGGAAGAATGCCAAAGATTCTACATGCAGATAATGGGACTGAATATACAAGTAGAGACAAAGAGCATTTTAAAGAAAAATGGAATCCTATTTCAGACCACTGTACCGTACAACCCAGAGCAAAATGGTGTCGCGGAAAGAAGGAACCGAACACTATGTGAAAGTGGAAGAAGCATGTTATGTGATGCAAATCTGCCCACAGCATATTGGGGTGAAGCAATCATGACAGCTTGCTATCTTCAGAACAGACTACCAGGTAAAGCTACAGAGAAAACTCCATTTGAGCAATGGCATAGCAGAAAGCCAAAATTACATCACATAAGAATATTCGGAAGTAAAGCATTTGTACATGTTCCCAAAGAAAAGCGAACTAAGTGGGAATCTCACGCTAAGGAAGGTATCCTGGTAGGCTACAGCGAAACCCAGAAAGGTTATAGGATTCTACACCCAGAAATAAACAAGATCACAATAAGTAGAGATGTAGTGATTGATGAGAACTTTGTATCACCCAAGTTTTGTGACATCACGCCAGTAGTCCAGCTGAAGTCACAATTACAAGACAGCAACAAGGAGGATGTAGAGGTCTGGCTGGATTCTTCAACTAATGAAGGAACAACAGAAAAATCAGGTGAATCTGAAATCAGGAGATCGTCAAGATCAAACAAAGGTATACCAGCTAAACGTCTATCCTACATTGTCAAGACACTACCTGAGTCAGAACCGCAGTCATGGGATGAAATGCAAGCACTACCTGTCCATGAAAGAACAAAGTGGATCGATGCCGCTAATGAGGAAATCAAATCGCTTCATCAACTCCAAACTTGGAAACTCACCAAGCTACCACAGGGCAAAAAGGCAATCAAGTGCAAGTGGGTCTTCAAAACCAAATATGACTCTGAAGGTAAAGTCCACAGATTCAAAGCAAGGTTGGTCGCAAAAGGATATTCTCAAAAGTATGGCGAAGATTACGATGCTACATTTGCTCCAGTTGCTAAACAGACCACGTTCAGAGCTTTATTAGCTGTAGCTGCTGTACAAAAGATGTATGTCAGACATTTGGATATAAAAACTGCCTTTTTAAATGGTGACATTGAGGAGGACTTATACATGACTCAACCTGAAGGTTATGTAAAAAGAGGTGAAATGAATCTTGTTTGCAAACTACAAAAATCTCTCTATGGTCTTAAGCAATCAGCAAGAGCATGGAACACCAAGATGAATAAAGTCTTGTTGGAAGAAGGATTTAAAAGAGGCCAAGCAGATCCGTGCTTATACACAAAATATACAGATGGAAAGTGGATGTATATTCTCTTATATGTGGACGACGTGATTGTTGTTCATCAAGACGACGCAGAAATTGGAAAAATGACTGAAATTCTGAATCAGCACTTTGAAACAAAAGACCTTGGAAGTGTGACATATTATCTAGGAATCCAAATCCAGAGAGAGGAAGATGGAAGTTTTCTTCTAAACGAAAGTGCAAAAATTAATTTGATTCTGAATCAGTTTAAAATGTCAGAGGCCAAAGGTATATCAACCCCAATGGAACCATCCTACCTGAAGCTGGAAGGAGAAGATGACCTGTTGCCTAACAATGAGAAATATCGTCAGGCAGTGGGGGCACTTCTATACATATCAACTATGACTCGACCGGATATCACAACAACAGTTGGAATCCTTTGCAGATATGTGGAAAAACCGCGCCAAAGAGACTGGAATGCTGTTAAGAGACTTCTCCGATATTTGAAAGAAACGCAAGATGTAAATTTAAAACTATCTGCAGCAGGAGATCTAGAACTTACCGGCTATGTAGATGCGGATTGGGCTGGTGATTCGCGTGATCGTAAATCCACAAGTGAATACTTGTTTAAAGTTGGAGAAAGTTCAATCTCCTGGTCTAGTAGGAAACAAGTGTCTGTTGCCTTGTCATCTACAGAAGCGGAGTATGTGTCCGCAGCCTATGCAAGCCAGGAGGTTGTTTGGCTAAGACAATTGATGGACGATCTTGGAAAACCGACAACTCAGCCGACGGTGATTTATGAGGACAACCAAGGATGCATTAAACTTGCATGCAGTGAAAAGATCAGTGCTAGAACCAAGCACATTGACGTCAGACATCATCATCTACGTGATTTGATAGATCGTGGGATAATTCAGTTTGTCTATTGTGAAACTGATAAGATGGTAGCTGACATTATGACAAAGCCATTGCCACGAGCTAGGTTCCAAGAATTGAGAACCACAATGGGACTAAGAGGATAAGTAGTTGTTGAGTGGGGGTGTTGGAAAAATACATATTAATCTGTATGTGTATTGCAACAACTACTGTGCTGTTTCATATGTTGTGCATATTGTGAGGTTGTTAACAAAGTTTAGTTAAAAAAAAAAAAAAACTCCCACAGACAGGATGCCCCCTCCTTCTCTTCCTGTGTTGTTGTTATATATCTGTTTTTGATTTCCTCATGCTGCAGTAACACCAGACTCCATGCTGTGCCTATGCTGGATATGAATAAACCTACATTCTGTGTTCTAAACTCTGGATGTCACGCGCATTAATCCTCTGCTAACACTATGAATTTCAGTAGCCAGCTCTCACCCTCGGAATACCTTATTAAAGGTGGGAGCCGGCTACTGGGACTTCTATGAATTTCTGTAGCCAGCTCCCACCCTCTGAATCGCTTATTATAGGCGGGAGCTGGCTACTGGGACGTCTATGACATTCCGCAGCCAGCTCTCAACCTCGGAATAGTTTATTTAGGCTAAGTGCCCACTGTGCATATTGGTTTAGGCTGTTTTTTTACAGCCTCAAAAACGCAGCTCTTTCAAAAAAGCATGCATGCTTTTCTGCTATGTGCACACTGTGCTTTTCTGCAGCTTTTCTGCTGCATTTTTGTAAGAGCTGCGTTTTCCAGCCCATTACAACTGGAAAACGCAGCTCAAAAAAAGCACAAGATAATTGACAGGAACTTTTATAAACACATGCGTTTTTGGCACCACTGAAAAACGCACATAGTGTGCACAGCTTTTTGAAAATCACATTGGCTTTCATTACAAAAATATGGGTCATGCGTTTTTGGTGCAGAAAATGCAGCACAAACACGCAGCAGGAAAACAGTGTGCACATTGCCTAAAGGTGAGAGCCGGCTACTGGGATGTCTATGACTTTCAGTAGCCAGCCCTCAAGATCGTTTAAAAGGTGAGAGCTGGCTACTGGGACTTCAATGAATTTCTGTAGCCAGCTCTCAACTTTAGTAAGCTATTCCGAGGGTGAGAGCTAGCTACAGAAATTCATAGAAGTCCTGGTAGCCAGCTCTCACCTTTAATAAGCTACTCCGAGGGTGAGAGCTGGCTACAGAAATTCATAGAAGTCCTGGTAGCCAGCTCTCACCTTTAATAAGCTATTCTGAGGGTGAGAGCTGGCTACAGAAA